>NC_087200.1:215644380-215661880 GCF_015104395.2 Macrobrachium nipponense
CAACCATGTTATGTTTTCTCAAGACTAAAAAATGGCTACTTTATCTATTTCTCAGACCGTCCTGACAGAGAGAGAGAGAGAGAGAGTGGAGAGAGAGAGAGAGAGAGAGAGAGAGAGGGAGAGAGAGAGAGATCCTTTCTGACATAATGAGACAGTAAAGAGTCATATCCTTAAGAAGTAACTGTGGTTCAAATTCCCAAATAGCTTTCCTTTATCATTCAAACGCATTTCAATGATTATACCTGCCATGTTTTATAGTTACAAAACAAACTATCTAATTATTTTGGCGCTCTAATACTGTTCTTTCTTTAAGCGAAATAGACATTTTACTCCCATAACAGTTATTTGTATTTGGGTCAACTGCTCAATATCACTCCCACTAAATAAATCATTCTCCCAAAAAGCAATTTAAAGCTCAGGCGAGAAATGAAAGTATTTTCTTTGTTTGCGTTCTTGATTATTATTATTCTTATTATAATATTATTATTATTATTATTATTATTATTATTATTATTATTATTATTATTATTATTATTGTACTTAGGAAGCAGACCCTCTCTCAAGCATACTTTATCAAAAGTGATGGCTACTTCAGCAGCATTACACTTGTAGATATTCTTCTCTATTTTCCGAATAGCGGCTTTTTCCGTGCTTCTTAGACAGGCTAGTAGAGCGCCTATGGAGGTCATGATCAAATACAGAGTCAAAATTGGTGATATATTTGAATTTTACAGATAAACTATGATACCATAGTTATCAAAGTCATTAACGATATATATATATATATATATATATATATATATATATATATATATATAGATATATATATATATATATATATATATATATATATATGTCTCTCTCTTTCTCTCTCTTTCTTGAAGCAAGCGAGCTTTCGTCTGGAGCTGCCAGACATACTCGGGCTGGGAAGCTGAGTGTAGACTGATCTTGGAGCGGTGTCCCGTCCTCGTTTATATTTGGAGTTGACAGCAGGGGTCTGCCCCATGCTGATCTACTATTGGCTGGTGGCGGTAGGTCTTCGTTTTCATTGGTGGCTTGAACCGGGTCTCAAGCCACTTTCCACGCGTTGATGGTTGCAATGCTGTAAGTCCTACAGCCGCCTAGACCTCCTTAGCGGCGCGGTTACGTCGACGGGCGTTTCGCTACGCTGCGGGACGTCACGGCTAACTTGATTATGGTTGGCTGCAGGAGTATCTCGTTCGGGGGCGTTGTCTTCCGTGGAGTTGTCGTGCTCGGTGGTGTCATTGTTGGTGGCAGGTCTTCTCATACTCGTAGGGAGAAGAAATTCTTCCTGCGTCGTATTTAATGTAGGTTTCACTTGCTTGATGAGAAGCGCCTCCAGCAGGCGTAAACCGACGGGCATCATGGGGCCTTCCCATGATCTTCGTGTTTTGGATGATCACATCCCGGGAGATGGCCTCTTGATGTTTGGTGCGTGCGTGATTCTTGATAGCCCCCTCTTGGGCGTGGCATGAGAGTCTCTTCGACAGGCGCATGGACGTCATACCAACGTAGGCGCTGCTGCAACCGCGGACTTGGCATGTATACTGGTACACCACATGCGTCTGCTTCAGGGGGTCTCGTACCTGTAGAGAGGGGTTATTTTTCATAATAAGGTCGCGCGTCCTCCGATTCTGGTAGTAGATAATTAGGTCGATATTTTTGGTGTCGTCAGTCGGGGATACATTTTCAGAAATAATTTTCTTAACTGAGTCCTCCTCTTCACCGTAATGTGAACTCATGAAGTCTTTATAATACAGCTTGATATTATCCTGGGGGCGGGGTTTCGGGCTCTTACTACCGTACCATTTCTCCAGGGCTGTACGGACTTCTCTGCTTATTAATTTATTTGAATACCCGTTATTTACGAGTACTTGGGAGGCGCGGTCGAGTTCCTGATGAGTGTCCTGCCAGGTCGAGCATTGGGAGAGGGCTCTCCTGACGAAGGCCCTGACGGTCGTGCTTTTGAATCTGGCGGGGCACTCGCTGTCACCATTGAGGCAAAGTCCTAGGTTGGATTTCTTTGTGTAGACGGAAGTACGGAGGCCGTCTTCCGTCTTACTCACAAGGACGTCGAGGAAGGGGAGCCGATCGTCGGTGCTATATTCAACCGTGTAATTCAGCACGCTGCACTGCTGAAATGCCTGACGGAGGGCTTCTACCTCATTCTCGGCGTCGACTTGGACAAAGATGTCGTCGATATATCGTCCATATCTGCGGGGTTGCTGCATCCTAGCGAAGTCTCGTTCCTCCACGGTTCCCATGTAAAAGTTAGCGAAGAGTATCCCCAGTGGGGAGCCCATCGCTACGCCGTCCTTTTGGCGGTACATCTGGCCACGGTGGGTGGAGAAAGGGGCCTTCTTCGTGCAGATCTCCGGCAGCGTACGGAGCGAGGCTTCGGGTATGTTGAGGGGCGCCGTCGACTGACTCCTGTAGACACGCTCAAGGATGATGTCAATGGTTTCGTCGACAGGCACGTTCGTAAACAGGGACTCTACGTCCAGCGAGGCGATAATCCCGGTGCCAGGGGCGTCCTTGATGACTTCTAGGAATTCTACTGACGACTGCAGGCTGTACCGACTCGGGACGTAGGGGATCAAAATTTGGTTAAGACGTTTAGCCAAGGCGTAAGTAGGGGCGGGCGTCTGGCTGATGATCGGCCGGAGGAGGTTTCCTGGTTTGTAAGCTTTTATGTTACCGTATAGATAACCCAGGCTGTAGTCTCCTTTTATGGGCGGGAGGTGGACAGCGTTAGTCGCAGCATTCACTACACTGATGACCCCGTTGGCCTCCCTCAAGAGGCCTCCCTCAAGACGAAGTTTATTTCACCCCACTCGTCAAAACAAAACAAAAACGCTTTGCAAGTAAGCAAGGAACACTACACAAATATCATCTAATAACAAGAAGAATAAAATATGAGAATATAAATAAACGGACACAAAATAATGAATTGGTAACACTTATCAAATCGCTTCCTAAACAAAAGCAAATGATTGTTGAAGATTTGTCAAAATTTGTTACATGTACAGTGAGTCAACAGCCTTAAAATATAGAAGTTCTTTGACAAAGTGAGAAAGATTTGTCTATTATTTATCAATTCTATTCACCTATATGTTGAGCCTTCAGTTGTATTTGTGGGAATATCCTTCCCTATTCAAAACTAATACTTTCAGAGAGAGAGAGAGAGAGAGAGAGAGAGAGAGAGAGAGAGAGAGAGAGAGAGAGAGAGAGAAAGAATTATCAGTGAATAGCTTTCGAAAATTCATCATAGATTATGAATAAAACAATGATAGCTTAAGTATAGAAGTGGAGTATTTGAATAAAAAAGGAGAATTCTTGGTGGAGAAAGACCAACTATTTCCGTTAAAATATTTAATCAAGTGCTTATTAGAATAAAGTAAGTTTTTTTTAAACATTATCAACCGTACAAATCATGCACGTATGTTCAGTGAACGGATTAAAAACGAAAATAATAAACAAAATGAAAATGAAGACATTTTATACGAATAAGAAATTCAGAATGGAACAAATCCATACAGAGAGACAACCTGAGTATTCATACAAAATTTTTGATGGGGAGGGGAATTCTTCACCTAAGAAGGAATTCAAAGTTCATTTAACTCGCTCGAACGTTTTCGAGAATTTATCATTGATCAAATCATTTAGGGAATCTTGCAATCAAGAAGATACATTAGAATTGCATTATACTTGAAGATGATCCGGCAGAGAGGATGGTTCATTAATAAAATAATAAGGAATTAGAATGTAAAGCACTGAAAAGAATTCCAAGGTCCATATCTGGGGTTTTGTTTTCCAAACCAACCTGGGGTAGATATGATACGTAATAATAATCTTCCTGTCGTTCCCAGTTTACTTATTGGTCTACTAGAATCATAAATGCTTATGCCTTACTTAGAAAACTGTGTAAAAAATTGTGAAAGAAAAAGAATCCGCGAAGAAAAAGTTCTAAGTGCATAGGAATCTGCTGAATTCCTGGACGACCAGAAAAGCCTCTGCTTGTTGGACGAAGGCGACCTGGAATGTTAATCACAAAAGACAAAGTTATTGGCTTCTTTGGTGACCTCCTCTGCCAAAGCCTTCGAATCCTTTGATAACTATTGACACAGGCAGGCCAGGACCAGAGAGAGAAGAGAGAGAGAAAGAGAGAGAGAGAGAGAGAGAGAGAGAGAGGAGAGAGATAGAGAGAGAGAGAAGAGAGAAGAGGGTAGAGGAGCGAGGAGGAGACGAGGAGATAGAGAGGAGGAAGCGTGGTGGGGCGCGGGTTGGTGGGTAATTGGTCGGCGTTAAGGAGGAACACTTGACTTAGCAAACTTGATCATTATTTTATGATGTACAGAATTTCTTGCCTTTTTTAATTTAATGTTTATTTTCCGAGACCTTGAAAAAGCATCATTACTTCTCCCGCACGGTAGAAGATGAGACTTAACACCTCCTTCTCCTGCTCAAAATTAATATGCAAAGAAAGAGAGAGAGAGAGAGAGAGAGAGAGAGAGAAGAGAGAGAGAGAGAGAGTGAGATTATCTCTCTTTCAGTCTCTTGCTCCTTCGAACATTCCCAAGGAGCAAATCTGTAATTAAAGAGGAGGTGGTGGATGTGTTAATGGACACTTTTCCCCTGAGCTCAAGAACTTAGTCCCGTCGAAAGTAGAAGGAATATTTTCAAGCACTGAAAGGGAGGAACCAGATTGTAACAGGATCTTGTTAATGTCGTTTTCGTATTTTTAGTAGACAATCAAAATTCTGGTTTTGTTTGAAAAAATAAAGGAAAAAAAATTCTTTAATGTTAGATGATTTTATTCGTAAAGATTTTGATTCTTCTATTTTCATGACAACTGAATTTATTACACTTTTTCCCTATTTCCTCACGACTTGGGGCATTAGTGGACAGGAAGTTGACATATGGCTAGATAAATGGTACTTTTTGCAATTATCAATATCTAATTTAATGTTATATAAAATTGTCTTGAATAAGCTGTACATACTGCAAGACACTCACACTAATCAACTGTGTAATTTCATATAAACATTCTGAATTTATTGTCTATTTATTTAACAGTTTTACATGTGTTTTAAGAAGATTTTTCAAATACTATATATTTTGGACCAAACAAATAGTTTATCTTTAGCATTCCGTCTAAAAACCTCATCGCAAAACCTATGCTTTTTTAAAATAATGTCAATGGAGTGTTTGCGCTTGTACTTACCAGTAAGTCCCAAATCTGAAACCTTTATGTGGCGCTTTGTTTCTTATCTGTGAAAGCATATGAAAAAGTAGGAGTACTGTGGAACATGAGAACTTTATCATAGATAATCTTAAGTTTTACGAGCACTTAATTAACAAAGGTCCGCTAATCATAGAAGTGTGTCATGTAGGTTAATTCCATTATGTGTGTGTGTGTGTGTGTGTATGTGCACGTGCGCGTGTGTATATATGAGTGGTTGAGATAACATCGAATATTAAATACCTGTCTATTCACCTATTTGTAGATCTTGGCCGTTCGAATAAAAGATCTTGATAGCATTGTGACTGATAATAGAAGAATTAGAATTCGTATAGTATCATTCCCAGTAGAATATAAATTGAAAGTCGACTTCATGCTCCTCAACCAATCAATCTTCATCATTCTAACCGATATCATAAAGAAATATCATACCATAAAATAAACATCTAACATGAAATAGCCAAGAAAATAATAAGAGACGGAGTATTGATTTTATTTTCCACCCACGCATTTCCCATCCCTCACAGAGAGAGAGAGAGAGATTGACCTACAAAAGGCAATAGCGAAGAAAAAAAATACCGCAACCATACTTGCGTGAGAATAGGAAAGCATCTCTTGAGGTAGAGGAGACCATCATCTCTTCTACCCGTCCTGTTAAGTGAAGCTGAAGTATAGGAGGTCTATTATATATAGGCAGTGGGAAACGAGCGCTGGGCTTCCGCGGGTCCTTGAAAAAATGATGCAACGTGTAGCTCATTTGCACTCCAGACCTAAGAACTTTTTGGGGGAGTTTTCTTCTACTGCAATGAGCTATTTGAAGATACCAGTGAGTGAAAGTTTTATCTGTAGGCATTACAAGAGTGAAAGGGGAGTGAGAGAGAGAAGCGAAAAAGAAAGGAAAGACTGATAAACGATGGGAGAAGCTGAGAGTCGTTTTATAGAGCGGAAAGACAGCGATAATGAAATATCTTGAAAATTACGAATACTGAAGATTTCACAATAAACATGTACTGTCAAACTCATAATCCAGTTTATGTTATGCCTCTCCATCATTTATTAATATTTTTTTATTGATAAATAAATTGACGAAGTTATTATAAGTGCCATAAAAATGTGATAAGTTCTGGTAGTAAAAGGTCAAGTTTCATTTGTGACTGTTTGTAATTTATGAATATTTTTCGATTTTGTGAAGTTGATATTTTGTCTTAACCTTTGATAGATATAATTATTTAAATATGATAATTTAGCCACCACGCACACAAACACACACATATTTATAAATTATCTAATAGCAGATACCCAATTGTAATCTAAAGAGATTATGACAACTTAATAATAAAAGAATAAAACAGACACTTCATGTACTTGAAAGACAACACGCTAATTCAGTCATAAAACAGCATCACAAATGAACTTGGAACTGGAAAAACAGATAACTTTATAATGATTTTGGAATCTAATTATGATCTGGGATGATTCTGCGTCCGCCTCAAATGATTGATTAATTAGTTCTTGCTGGCGTCGCAACGACGAGCGTCCGCCTCCAATTTGCATATTTGATGGCTTCGTGTCCACCGCGTCAGCCGGTTTTGTATAATGCTCTGACTCCCGGAAGTCATTATCAATCCTATTTTTCCCCTTGGGTTAGGGGGAGGGGGTTAGGGGTATGAGGCTTATGAGCCTTGGGGGGGGGAAGGGGTGGGGTGGGGAGAACCATGTGGTTGAAGAGAATAACGGAAAGGGAATGATTTTGATGGAAAGAAGTCAAAAGGAATATGAAAAGGCTCCCTACCATAAAGTAATCAGTCTATACATAAATATCATCTACTCAGTTATTTTCTAAGAAGCCACATATTTCAGTAAATATCTATTATTGAACCCAATTAATATCTATATTCAATTTTCGTTACAGATATTTAACATCTCAGGAGGAATTCTTTTGACGGTATTCATACCCTTCAAATCTTATAATCTATCAGATACAACTTTTTTATATATGAGTTTTAGTTCCTCATTTATTTTCTTTGAAGTGACACATTCCAGTGACATCCATCACTGAACTCATTTAAAATCTCTTGTTTCGTGTTTGTTTCAGTTTTTATTAACCGGTCAGGAAAAATACTGCTTCCGTTTTTTAGAGAACCTCGGCCTTTCCGCGAATCATGACGCAACGCCATAAAAAAAAGGAACAAAAAACACCAAAAAGATCCAGAAAAATTATTTTACTGAAAGAATAATTCCTTTTCCTTTCGAAAATTCTAAAATTCTCGTATTACTCGTCCCTTCCAGGAAAGTATTTCGTTTTACAATTCAACTTTTTCGTCGCTATATTTCCGAGACCAAAAGTTTAATTAATCAGGGCGATTCTCATTAAATATCTTAACTGGTTCGATGCTTATGTAATGGCACGTACAGGCCGCTTAAAGATGTAATGATGTTTTCATTGTTTGTACTTAACGAAAAGAATGATATAGATTTACAGTTCCTCACAAGGAAAAGAACCTCTATTGTGAATTATGTAGGAAAATACTTAAACGATTCGAGACTCGGAATCATGATGGGACTTTTGAACTAACTTCCCCTTTAAGGAAGTGAAGAAATGATTTTAAGTGCAAAAGGAATTTTATTAGCAGCTGTTGAAGACTCCAAATTTTACGGTATATATTTCGGTGTTATTAACAAAACAACTAAGATTGTTAATATGGATGTTTCTCAGCGAGTCATTGTAAAATGAATGGCACGCTGAATAAGTATCTTAGTATAACGGTTGACAGGATTATTTTAAATTAGGATATGAACAATATGCGTGCATATATGCAAACTGCAAACATATATACACGCACATTTGCATTCATACATAGATACATATGTATTATCTATATCACAAGGTAATTTCAAGTTTACCTGAAGCAGTGGAGGCAAGAGATCTTGCGCATAGAAGTCTACTTATTATAACAATGGGTATATTTAATAACTAACTATATCTGGTTGAAGATGAACTGAAATGAATGATTCAACTTAATCAAAGACAACTGTTATTGCTTCCAGAGCCCGAGTTTGTAGAGAGCAAATTTTCCACTCGATAAACACCTTTTCAACTGACTTTCCCTTTTGGGCTCCCTTAGAAAAAGCAATAGAGACCAGTCCTGTACCTAGGCGCTAATATTGCGACTCCATTTTATTTCCTTCCCTGGGAACAGGTTTGGGTAGGTTAGTTAGATAAAAGTTGTTATTTCCTCAATGGATGTTTATAGAGAGAGAGAGAGAGAGAGAGAGAGAGAGAGAGAGAGAGAGAGAGAGAGAGAGAGGTTACATTGTATCTATTGGGGAAAGTGAAGGAAATAGTGGAATCTCATTATTCACAACACAACACTTTTTAAATAAACGAAAAAGAAAATTGATACATATAATGGCTAGATAGATAGATAACTATAAATATAATACTCATCACCCTTCGTTCATTTATATAGTTACCCAGTAATGACATTCACTCCATTTACTGTAATTGAATTATGTTGGCAGAAAAGGACTGTTGTGCAAACGGTCGAAAACTCCCTGATTTTAAACTTTTAGTCTTTTGGAAAAATACAGCATCAGATATATCATTGTGTCTTTTAATTCGCCATATGGCTAAAACCCAAAGCTAAATTTCACAGCCATTATAGTGAGCCTCTCTCGTCCTCTGTCAGTCCTGGGAGGACTTTGTCGAATATTCATGGGCAATAGTGAAGAGAGCAGACACAGTGTTTCAGTCATGAGATACAAATGATTCAATTTGTTTTCGAAAACCTATATTTCTCATTTTATTGGTCTCTTCCGGGAAAATGCTTTTAGTATACTTAGCGCATAATATTTTTGGCTTTTCAGCATCAGTGAAATGTCATTTTTCTTTGGAAAAAGTTTCAGGAAATTCATGAAGTTTTGTACAACTGTCGAACTTCCTTTAGAAAAGAGGACAATAATTTTCATTTCCACTAATGCTTTATGATAATGATGTAAAACCGCTGAGTTTGAACTTCCTTGAATGACCAAAAGTCACTGGAATTAGATCAGCGAGCTTCTTAGTAGTAGAATGTCAAGATCCAGCCGTATTTCCAGGCGGCTGGAAACCGCCGAGTTCCCATGAACTTTCTCAAATGACCCAAACCACTCGCAGGCCGCAGCTCGTTACCGAATTTCCAATATAGAAAGAAGCCTAAAAGAGAGCAGAGAAAGACATTCATTCCAACGATGAAATTGAAGATTGGAAGAATCAATTTATTGCTCTGCCTAATTGTTATCGTTTCTTCATTCAGGGAGAATGGTTGTGCTATGTCATTACCTGTTTTACTTTTTTAAATTGTCTTATAACAGTCAGGTAAGATGACAGCATGTTGCTTTCATGCAAACCACAAGCCACCGGCCAGCCATGTCCTAAAACCATTCTTAATTAGCGTACAATGTAAAATATAAACATCATTATAGGTAAAACAAAAACACTAAATAACGCAATGTTAAATATTTTTAGAAATTGTAGAGCGAAAAAAAACTGGGAATGAGAAATGTAAATATAAGTTACTGTGTTGTTAGTTCATCTTTGCCAACATATTCGAGAACTTTGCGTAATTATCACTAAAGTTCAGTTATTGTTTATAGTTACAGAGGTGAATCATTATCATTATCATTATCATATATATATATATATATATATATATATATATATATATATATATATATATATATATATATATATATATGTGTGTGTGTGTGTGTGTGTGTGTGTGTGTGTGTGTGTGTGTGTGTGCGGCGCGCGTGTGTGAGTGTTTACACTAACTATAATCTTAGCCTTCAACTATAACATGTCAAAGACGCAAATGAATTTTGGGAAATACCTTTTGAAAACCTTTTTTTGCCAGATATTACCAAACAATAAAAATGAACTGGATTTTCACCCAATGCTGATAATCAAAAAACCAGTTGATATTCCCCCCTCCATTTATGTATGACAGCGCCCTTATAGGACTGGTCAACGAGCCCTTCAACACAAATCTTTGTTATTACAAATCTAAATAATTTTTTTTAACAATAGAAATATATTTTTCGTTATAGCATAATAATAATTAAAAACTCCGATGCTTTGATGTTTTGATTAACTGTTCTTGCTGAAAAATTCAAAATAAAACTTCTGATATTCCTTTGCAAATAAAACTTGAAATAACATCAAGTCAAAGCAGATTCAGATACCTTGACATCGAACAAGTTATCAACAAATAGCAACAAATTCAAAGGGAACGGCACAATGCACAGCTTTTCGACCCTTTAAAGGGACAATGAACGAGTCTTCCTCTTCTGAAGAGCTGTTCATTTAGGAGAGGTTTTATGATTATGTAGGTGTGTTCAGAAGCGGCACAAGGAGGGCAGAAGACTTAAATCACATACTTGTTTATAATTTACAGCTTTCTGTCCTTATGTAGGGAAGGCTCAAAGTCTTCTCTTTTAAGAAATGTGGCAGAGAGAGAGAGAGAGAGAGAGAGAGAGAGAGAGAGAGAGAGAGAGAGAGAGAGAAAGTACCTTGTAAAGACCCATCCCGTCATTCGATAAAAATAGCTTGGTTAGACTTTCCTGATTCTTCGCCATCTAACTTCACTTGGCTAGATTATTCCTTTTCTTTCTATATTATTTTAATACACTTTAATATTTCCTCGTCCTAAGAGAAGGAAATTTCATACTTTTCTGAACGAAAATAATATTAAAGAGACGACAGGAGCTTTCATCAAAACTTTGATATCAGTTTATGTTTTCCCCTTAATAGGTTTAGAAAGATTTACTAATGATGAAGTTCACATCGAGTTTTATCTCCTGATAAAATTGTTATTACAAGAAAATTAATTTTTATACACACACACGCACGCAAGCACACACACACTTACACACACACACACACACACACACACACACACACACATATATATATATATATAATATATATATATATATATATATATATATATATATATATATATATATATATATATATATATATATATATATATATATATATTAACGTTCGGGAAAGGTTTCAGCAACTTTGATGTTCATCGATCTGTACCCGAAACTTTTATAACTGAATTCAACTCCTGTTCGTTCTTCCTTTAACTCTTATTTTAACTTCGCCTCTTATCTATATTGACTAAGTTTTACTGCAGAATTATTACACTTCTGCTGTTAATTTCTATTTATTTCTTACATGCAAGAGGTCCTTGCTACCTGTTTGAAAGAAGTTGTGTGTGGAAAATGCCTGTGCTTATGTGTGTGGTAGCGCCTGCGTGATTGTCAGAGAGAGAGAGAGAGAGAGAGAGAGAGAGAGAGAGAGAGAGAGAGAGAGAGAGAGAGAGAGAGTACGCCAAAACTTTTGGCTTAAATATTTAGGCGCTGTCATAAACTTCCCGTGGTGCATCTTCCATAAAGCAAGATCCGAGATTTGAAAAATCTTAGGCAATTTCCTCCAACTATTTTGTCGGTCGGGAGGAAAAGTTCTATGTCATCAGTGTGGCCAGAGAGCTTTTCCCTCTCTCTCTCTCTCTCTCTCTCTCTCTCTCTCTCTCTCTCTCTCTCTCTCACACACACACACTCTCCCTTCTTCTTCTTCTTCTTCAGATGGCTGAATCTCTCTCTCTCCTCCTTCTCCTCCTCCTCCTTCTTGTTCTTGTTCTAGTGCTTCTTCTTCTTTTTCTTACATCATTTTATACTCTCTCTCTCTCTCTCTCTCTCTCTCTCTCTCTCTCTCTCTCTCTTTCATCGTAGATCTTTAGCCCGAATTCGTTGTCAATCTTGGTGAACAGAAAACAAAATATCAATTCAATGTTGTTTATCGCATAATATTTCTAATCACTTGTCTAATGTATGGAGGATAACAAATTACATATATTCTATATACGCAGATTTCTTAGTGATTAGAGAGCAAAGATAAACGTTATACCAATATAATTAACGAAGGAAAGCGAAACTGAACTTACCGTGGTATTCTATGATATATTTTTTACAACTGGATTACAAATACTGGTTATGTGTTTTTCGATGAACTGCAATAATCTTATTGCTCGGTTGCCCCTCCACATTACCAAAATATTTGTCATAAAAACCACAACCGAAATTAGCTTTAACTATCATCCTGGAAATTCGTCATTAATGAGAATCCTGGTTCATGGAAGTTGAAAGGTTTCGAGTGATGATTAAATGGAATATCTTTTCACTGAAAGTCTTCGTTTTAATCATGAACTGGTTCTCTGCTACTGCAGAACTGAATTCTTTAATTATAAAATATATATATATATATATATATATATATATATATATATATATATATATATATATATATATATATATATATATATATCACTAGAACTCTGTATACAACTAGGGTTTGTGACTGAGTCTAAGCTTAAGAAATATTATTGGAGAAAATAGTTGAACGTACTTGTAAAAGGCTGTGCAAGTAATATCATAATGGTTTCGATTTGATAAATTAATCTAAAGAGGTGTGGATGAATTCAGTTTTAAGGACGGGGAAATTTGGTAATCTAAAATTAATCCGAAATTATACACGAAAAAGAGAATAGGATATAAGTGAAGCTAATTTTTTTTGTGGTACTGAAATAATGATAGGTTCAAATAGTGATGCATATCGAATTTTAAAAGATCAAAGAGAGACATCGATGAATAAAATAATAATTTAAAGTTGTTTTGTTTTTTATTGAAGAAAGTATCCGTGAGTTACTGAGGTACTTAACGTAGGATACATTAATGAATGTACGAACTACTGAATCTGCTTTCAAATGGTAATACATATGCAAAAATTAACATTAAACATGAATGCATCAATATTTCTTAAAGACATTTATATAACGGAAATAGTAATTAACCAATGTGAATCTTAAAGTTATAAATATCACTGTTTGTAAATAAATAAATAACTAGTTAATGGTATCCACCTTCAAATGTGGTTTGAGGGATAGTGATTCTACTTGATAAACATAATAAAATGAAATACATTTAAGACATGGTTTATGAAACCTGTGTGTATATATATATGTGTGTGTTTGTGTGAAGTGTGTGTGTGTGTGTGTGTGTGTGTGTATGTGTGTGTGTGTGTGTGAGAGAGAGAGAGAGAGAGAGAGAGAGAGAGAGAGACTTTCAATCAATCAGCCATTTATCAGAGCAGAGCTTACACAAAATAGACTTATGTACAGAAACAAACTCCCTGCCATTAATTTCCTCTCCCTGCGTTGCCACCAAAGAGCTGTACCGAGATAATTCCTTTCAATTCAGGCCGCCACCAGACTGAATATGCATGAAGGCAGAGGCTTTGCAGCAGGAAGTTTCGACGGCTTTAGACCCAAAAGGTTTTGAGAGTCGTTTGGACGCCATTATTGGCTTCTGGGTCGTTTTAGCAGAGAGAGCAAATATTCTTCAGGTTGACTTGATGCATTTGACGGGACTAAAGGGGTCATCATCATTAATGCCAAAAAAAAGATCAAAGAGATATGGAGTAATTGTCCGTCATTTCAATGTGACCTACGATAACCAAATGGGCTTATAAGATTTTGCTTCTGGGATTATCTTATATGATCATTCATTTATTACGTGATGTTATGTTATTCTGGGCCATACCGTGGACACTCCTACCAGTTGTGAAAATAATAATAAATGAGAAAAAAATACAGCGAAACGAAATAAAAATAGAGGAATATCTTTAAGCTGTGCTGATAGTTCCATGAAGACGTGAATAGCAGCCGAGAAATCACACCAACCGATTAGCAGAGCTCTTGACGAGCAATAAAAAGAAAAAAAGATAGGAAAATAAGAGATCGACTGACAAATAGGAAGTTTGATTAGTAGTAAATGGTTACGGAAATCAAGTGATTGGTTCATTTTTGTGGCAGATCAAATCAGACAGAAAATAAAGTTTTGATTTCTGACATTTTTATTAATCATCTGATTATCTTCTCATGGCAGCAGAAAACATCGTATGTTCTATTATATAGAACAAATCCGAGCCTATCTCCTCATTTTTCTCTCTTTACCTAACTCCATATCCACAAAAAAATCAGTCTCACTCTCTCTCTCTCTCTCTCTCTCTCTCTCTCTCTCTCTCTCTCTCTCTCTCCGTTAACAAAGATCGGAGCCTCTGTCTCTCACTTTTCCCTTCTCTGTCCTCTCTATGCAGATGAAAAAGCAGAGCCTCTCTCTCTCTCTCTCTCTCTCTCTCTCTCTCTCTCTCTCTCTCTCTTTCTCTCATTGTGGGAACTTCTTTACTTACAAGATATAAGACACGTGGAATAAACTCCCACCAGAAGTTGTAAACAGCGGCAGTGTGGAAGAGTTTAAAAGAAAGCTAGACAAAATCCTGTAACTCCTTAAAACCCTTGCTCTCTCTCTCTCTCTCTCTCTCTCTCTCTCTCTCTCTCTCTCTCTCTCTCTCTCTCTCTCTCTCTCTCTACACGACAAAAGAAAGATCCGAGCATCACTCTATCTTTCTCTCGTTGCAATTTGCCCCTGAAACGTCTAAAAAGTGTCGTAATGAGAGTCAGGTGTTACTCCGTTTCCCTTCCTACCATTTTTCTTGGCCAAACAAACACAATCAACAATGTTTTTGCCATTTTCTTTTGTTTTTCGTTTTTAGTTTGCCTCGTAGCTGGGTACAACTGATCCGCTAATTAGCTATACTATTTCCCTTTTCCTCATTTTGCATTGCTTGGGCGGATGCAATTATGCATTCATTTCCATTGACGTGTGAGAATAATCATACGTACTATGTGCCTACACATATGACACAGTAAAAGAATGATATAGTCGGATATCAGCACATGTTCTAATAGGGGTAAACTCTCCCTGTTTTGATACTAGAACATAAAAATGATTCAGTAATGCAAATTAAGGCTTCATTGCGTCATATGCTAATTGACATATTAATAAATATTTTATAATAATAATGATTTGAGATATCACTGACATACCAATGAATCGAGCTTCGTTACCTGTACTAATTATGCAAAGGGAAAATTGGTATTTTGAAACGATGTGACCTAGTTTTCATAATGGTGCATAATTTCAGTATAAAGAACTAGTGAACTATTGTTATAAGTCAACGATCCCAAAATATTTAAGTTCTTTGACAAAGTAAAGAGGAATCCTATATTATTTTCTAAATATCATTCACTTGTCCTTTGAGATTTCAGTTGAATTAGTGGCAATATTTCTGCTTATTTCTATCTATTTGTTTGGAGAGAGAGAGAGAGAGAGAGAGAGAGAGAGAGAGAGAGAGAGAGAGAGAGAGAGAGAGAGAGACTATCTATGCTCATGTATCGCTAAGTATGAATTTCTTCAGTTTATCTATTTCTTTAGCCAGAGGACAAACTCCATGGAAACAAATATCATACCTGCCGCAGTTACGAGGCAAACTGCAATGAACTTTCGAATCAGATTGAATAAAAAAAGTAAATAATGAGTTCCAGAGCTCTCTCTCTCTCTCTCTCTCTCTCTCTCTCTCTCTCTCTCTCTCTCTCTCTTGTGATCAGTATTCCATCAAAATATTTAAGGCGTTAGACTGAAATGTGCTGGATGTACGAAATCCCTATATGAATTAAATTGGTTGTATGCTTTAACTAACTACACTGTTAGTGGTCATAGAATAACACCCGCCAACCCCTCCCACGGCCCCTTCCCCTCTCTCTCTCTCTCTCTCTCTCTCTCTCTCTCTCTCTCTCTCTCTTGTTGTTATCCAGCTAGACGAGTATGGTGACCTTTATACCAAATTTCATGCGACAGGTTTGATTTTATGAAGTCTAGGAGTTGTCAAGCTAAGCACTGACGGACTCAGTTTCATAAAATTTCGTATGACATACGAAGCAGTACCTTCTGGACACTTCCATTATGATTAACTTCAAGCAGGAATAACACCAGATGCGATCTTTACGGTAACGAAGAGAGAGAGAGAGAGAGAGAGAGAGAGAAGAGAGAGAGAGAGGAAAACAGACTCTCCTTTACAGAGTAGGGAAGTCATTTATCGAAAGAACTGGTGGCATAATAGCACTGGAGGCTGGCTCATCCGAATACCAAGTGACAGAGCTTAAATAGATAAAGACTTTCCCTTTTAGTCCTTGAGATCTTTTCAATGACCACAGAGAACGAGGTCTTCCAGTTGTAAAACAAACACTCACGCACACTTACGCAACTCCTTGAAGACGCTACTACGCTACTATTCAATTATCATTTTATTCGTGAATTTATTGGCTAAATATCTAAAATGCTTAGATTCCTTAAGTACAAAAAAGTTTATTTCAAACTAGTTCTTTCTCTTTGTCGGATTGATAATTGCTTGTGTCTGAATTGATCGAATGAATAAAATACAAAGCGAAGCCAAATTTCTGGGGTATTCAGAGCAAAAGGCGGAATACCTCACCGGGAATCATTACTGTACTTAATATATATATATATACATATATATATATATATATATATATATATATAATATCATATATAGATATATCTGAGTAATTATAACTTATCATTAAATTCTCAGGCAGATTAGAGGCGATCTCTAAGGAGGTAAATATAAGACTAATTTCGCTGGCCTCAATTTGCATTTCATTGCGTTTATAGATACAGATATATTTACAGATATAGATACCGTTTCGGTCTCGACTTTAGTGCATAATTAATGTCAAATATATCTACGAGTCATTTGCAGTTATGGGCCTATATTACAATTGATTTTAATTGTCATTATTCGAATGAAGGGGACATTTCCCAAGTTATGTACTTTATGGTAAAGATCTTTTTTCGTATTATAATTATTAGACTTAATTTATGCTCTAGTAGAATATAAGAGAAAACGTAATGGTTCTTATTCATTATTTTATTAAGAAACAAATTAATGTAAGGTCGTTCTAAATGAGGGTAACATAGGAGAGTGTCTATGTTTTCTATTAACATCCACCCACTTCTCTCTCTCTCTCTCTCTCTCTCTCTCTCTCTCTCTCTCTCTCTCTCTCTCTTTCGTCATCCTAGCTGTTATATGGTAAAGTTCACTGACTGCTTACATCTTCATAATCAAAACAATTTTATAGAAAACGTAGCCTCTTCGTCAGGATTGAATTTCTGTTGAGTTGAGAGAGAGAGAGAGAGAGAGAGAGAGAGAGAGAGAGAGAGAGAGAGACTTAAATAGCTCTCACCATGTCAGGAAACTTTTACATTTTG
>NC_087200.1:215664380-215694380 GCF_015104395.2 Macrobrachium nipponense
AGTGAGCTTCTGAAAGATCAATCGCTGGCGTACTTTTATATTCTCCAAAGAACCTCTCAATTCCACCCCACACAGGTGGCCCAACCAACCCTTCACCACACCACTAAACCACCCCCACCCCCCACCCCCACCCCCAAAGGAAAAGAAATTAAGAATATAAAAGTGATTCACGGTGTGATTTTTTGGGGGGCCAGAGATTAGCAGCTCTCCCACATGATACATCAAACTCTTTCATGGCGTATTACAGATTTGACTAATTTATTTCGTTCACCCAGGAAATATCAGTCATACATTACTTTCGTCTCCTGAACAAGTGTTCGCTGCGCCTTTGTTATTCGTGAATATTTGATTCATTCGTAGCCTTTCTGTTAGCAAAAGAGAAAGAATGATAAAAAAAGATATGTGGTTTTTCTAGGCCAAAATTTGTAATATTCTTTAAAACTTGCAGAAGAGAGAGAGAGATATCGTGGTATCCTAAACACAAGAGCAAATGAGCAGATTATTTCATAAAAATCTAGAGGTAACTTTATCGTAGGTTCCACTTCAATCACAAGACGACAGAACATAAGTGAACATCTGAAGTTATTTAATTTATGCACTTATATTGTTTTGTTCTCTGAATTTGTATCTACTATCTTTTATTTATATTTTTCATTTATTCATTTATTTCCATAACATTTATTTTTCTGCAATTACTCCACTGCATTCCATATGAAAACTTCAATTGCTGCTACAATCCATAAGATATGAAAAACTCGGTTACTTTCGGGACTATTTATGTCCTACTACTTATAACAATAATTCATCTTATATCCTCGCATTACCTTTCTCTTGTTGACATCATTCCTTCAACATTATCTACCGCTTCCTGGAAATGATCTCATGTGAAATAAAGGAAAATATCCCCGATACTTCGTAATTTTATTCCTAAAATATTCCAGCAAATGTTATTCTACTGATTGAATATTTGCGAAGATATTGCCTTTTATTTTTGTTCAGCCGGATTTTTTATCGCTGAGAATAGCAGCAATACAAAGCAAGAATAACAAAAAAGTAAGGACAAAACCAGGAAAGAATATTTATCATTTCAGAGATCCATGAGAATGCGTCTGTGAAGATGATCGTCTATTATTGAACAGGTTTAATGCTCTATGTAGATAATACTTCTTTCGCTTTAATATTTAATATAAATAATTCTTTTTTTTCTGTTTGATATAGATTATACATAATACTTTTTTGTTAATATTTTTAATCTTTCACACTCATTTTTCTAGTGTAGTGATCGATGCTGCTTCAGAATGAATTTATGCATTTTATGACATTGAGAATAAAGGAAAAATTCATTGCATGTCTAGTTAATTGTTAGGATTTTTCAGTGGTGTTCACAATATATAGATAGCATTTTAATCTATTTTAATTGTTCCACGAATAGCCTATGATCTAGTGCTTACAAATTAAAGTTCAAAGGAGAGCATTTACTTTGTGATAACAGCTATGTCTTTGAAAACAATATGAACGATATATTGTCCTGAAAATAATTATTGGTTCCAAATATTCTTATGACGTTGTAGCAAAATCAACTGTGCTCAGTTTTGGGAAATATTTTCAAAAAGGTGAAAGAATCCATTTACGATGTGTCTGTGAAGATCAAAGCGTTATAGAAATTACTAGTGTTATGCTCACTGTTTTGCATTACTTCTACTTTGTTCAGTAAATATTTTTTTTTTATTAGGCTTTCCGTTATTTATTTCGTAATGAACTTTCGGCAGAGTTTAATGCTTCCTTTTTCAAAAAATCAATATATTATGATGTACACGAGAAAAGAGGAAGAGATGAGAGAGAGAAGAGAGAGAGGAAGAGAGATGAGAGAGAGAGAGATTTACTTTTAGATAAATTCAAAAATATATATATATTATAATATAATATATATATATATATATATATCTATATATATATATTTATATATATATATATATATATATATATATATATATATATATATATATATATATATATATATTATATATATCTATATATATATATATATATATATATATATATATATATCATATATATATATAATATATATATATATATATAGTATATACTATATATATATATATATATATTATAATATATATATATATATATATCGAATAATATTTATGCAATTCAAACTGAGAATTTTACCGCACTATTGGAAAGATGATACGATGGTTTTTTTTTTTTTTTTTTTATTTTTCTAATATCAGATAAAAAAAGATACTTGTCCTTGACTTAGCCTAAAAAGTGCCCAAACTATTACTAAGTGGTAATCCTGATGAGTTATTGGAAACCAATGTTATTTCTCCGTCTCAATTGGCGATGTCTTTCTCTCAAATTATACATAGGCCTCAAAACAACCATGTGATCATTATCCTCATCTAAATGTTATATACATATATATATATGTATATATATATATATATATATATATATATATATATATATATATATATATATATATATGATATATATATATATATATATATATATATATATATATATATATATATATATATGCATATATATATATATATATATATATATATATATATATAGATATATATATGTATATATATATATATATATATATATATATATATTATATATATATATATATATATGTATATATATATATATATATATATATATATATATATATATATATATATATATATATATATATATATATATATATACATATATATATATATATATATATATATATATATATATATATATATCATTTTTTTTTTATCTGATATTAGAATAAAATAACCTTTCTATCCTCTTTCCAATAGTGCGGGAAAATTCTCAGTTTGAATTGCATAAAAGTATTCGCTAAAATCTTTATATAGATTTTGATATTTTGTAGTTTTAAATGCTGTGATGGGAAACAATGTATAGCTAAGCAAAAAACTCAGTCTGATTTTTACGTTTTAATAAACCAAAACAGACTGATGTTTAGTTAACTGAAAAATGCAAAAATAAAAAAAAAGAATCATTGTTTACCAGAAATTAAATTTTATTTATTTGAAAAAAGTAAAAAAATAAATGTTTTAATTTCTTTAGTAATAATATATTATCGTGTGTGTTTGTGTTTGTGTATGGTTTATAGATACGAAAAATCCCTTGAAAAGAAAGAAGACTGAAGATTTTGGCGAAAATATTGAACACTGTAACAGTGTTCAAACCAGCCACTTTCTCTTCAGAAAGTCTCAAACGTTAGACAATAAGGACGAAATTTCATCAAAAAAATTGTTTTCTGAATACTGAGGAGGCCGCGAGAATTTTCCCCCAAAACCTCGAGACATATTTTTTTTCATTTTTCAATAGCATTCAGAGAAAGTGGAAATTCTTGACTCGTCTTGTGATTTGCATATTATTAGTATATTGGTCTCTCTCTCTCTCTCTCTCTCTCTCTCTCATTGGTTTATATGCAATTAAATACAAATTATTTTCATACCAAAAAATTGCTCCATAAGACTTCGGATTAAAGTTGTGCATTCTATGTGACAATGCAAATCACAACAAAACACTGTTACTGATTTGAAAATTAACAAATCCTTTGTTAAATTCCGGCATCCATTTGTGTACCACAAGTATTTTTCAACAATACATCAGTATTATTTTCGGAAACGTTCGATTTTTATTTTTATATACAGAAATTTTTTATTTTTCCCAGCTAATATTTTCATCAGAGGATTGGTTCTGTATCCTTAAATTCCGGCATTTATTTGTGTTTTGAAAGAATTTTTTTACAATATATTTTTTTTCATTAAACCTGGCATTTAGATTTTTATCCACAGAGATTTTTCAATTTTCCTACCTCATATTTTCATGCGGGACTTCGCTGTATAGTTTTTCTGAAACCAAACAAAGGAAACGTTTAATTTTTAATTCCTTCTCCAAAAACCAAAAATGAATTTTGCACCGATAACAGAAGAGATAACCTTTATTTAAAAAACCAGAGGAAACTAAAAGCAGGTTATTTTTACAGAATGACAACGTAGCCCTGTGTTTATATTATCATTTACAATAGTTTGTCTGTATAAAATGTTTTGTAGTTATTTGCAAACGCCTATGATTTTACATATGGACCCACTGTCATGCACAACTAAGTTTTGGCTGCAGTAGATAATGTTTTTAGATAAATATAAATATGAATAACTGTATTTGCTCAGTCCAGATATTTTACAAGATAATGATAAGACTTTTGAGTAAGACTTCGAGTAAGACCAGAGAGATGGTATCTCTTCAGTAAAATATGGAATAGAATTACATCTCATTTTTTTTACAATAAAATAAAAATTACAAGCCACAAAACTTAAGGGGACCGTCCGCTATGGCGGATGATATGTCAACTTGAAAAAAATAAAAAACGCGTTATTATTTGTATCTAGGCATGCTTTCCAGAAATTGCAGCCAATTATTTTTACAAATAATGAAGATATAGCAGTTTTTAAATGATGAGGTCATCGTAACTGCGTCGTCTGTATGACTGAGTTTGACAGGATCGTTTTTGCGTGTTTATTTTTGCATATATACAGCGATTTTTTCAGATTTATTTTTTCGAAATTCTCATACATCTGGTAGCAATGAAAGGTTGTGTGAGAATAGGCTAGCCGCTAGCTGCTCAGAGCGGTTATTTATAGGCGAGACTCAGAGAATGACTCAGTTACGCCACATACGTCAAAGGGTTTGAAAGCACTTACGCACTTGCGTTTGGTTACTAGCTATTTACGTTTTTTTTATAACTTCTTAGTGAACTTATAGCAATGACGAAGTTACCTAAGATCAAGAAGGCTACTCAGGCAACCCTAAGGCTAGCAAAATTAGCGAAGGCCAGGAGTGTGCTGAAAAAAAAAACACGAACATTCTTTGTTATCAGCTCCCTCATTGTCTTATGTCACGCCGTCAACATCATTGTCTCGTGTCACGCTAGTCAGGGCTGCTACTCGTACATTTTAGAAAACCCCAGATTCAGATGGGAAAAAACCCAGATTCCTATGCAAAAATCCCAGCTTTCAAATTCAGAAACGTCTTGTGGGGTCACTTTATTTGAATCTTGCAGATCTTTCAGACGTTTTTGATACCTTTTATGTCAAAAACCATCCATTACATCTTTACGAGTTCTGATGCAGATTCCCAAGTATCACTACTAAGACCACCTCTGGTTATTGTCTGTTTAGCAAGCAGCTTGTCTCTCACTGAATAGGGCTTGAGAGAGTTTTGTATTTTTTTATTTGACTAAGTTAACTTGAGAGAAAACGTATTCTACTGAGGCAGAAGAATGAGGTAGTACTGTTAAATTTGTCATAAAACAGGAAAGCTTTTCAAATTTGGGAATATCAAAGCCATCTCTTATATTTCTTAATTTGTACCAGAATTCTGGAATTGAATTATAAAATTGGAGTATATCTTTTGAATTTCGGAATGATCTCCATTCGTCGTCTAAGTCATTCAATACCTTTTCAGGGATAATTTATGGGAAACTAACTGCTAATTTGACAAAACCTGTTGGTGACTGCAGTATCAAGAGCCAAATCTGGATCCAAGATGCTTAAATTAGCAATAACACCATCTTTATGAAGGGGGAACATTTGCTAAATTTGTTTTGAAACATCTTTGCTGAGGTTATGTACTTGCGGACCATAAATACATATTTTCAAAAAATATCTTACTTCAGTGTAATTTTACAAAAAAAAAAAAAAAAAAAAAAAAAAAAAAAAAATCCGAATAAAAAACCCAGACGAGAGACAAAAAACCCAGATCTGGGTTTAAAAACCCAGGAGTGGCAGCCGACTTTTAGGGGGAGGACCATTATCCTTGATGTAGAAATCAACAATAAAAGTACATATAAAGTAATTATAATAATGTTTTGAATTTTATAAGAAAAAAACGAAAATTTACATAGCAAATCTTTGGGAGCTCATAACTCAAAAACATACTTATTCGCATGTTGGTAGCCATTACTCGGTTATTTATTATCCAATTTAGAGAGAAAGATATTATTGGAAAGAGGAATAAAAATCCCATAATTCCTTGTGAGCCATTTTTTTCTTTCTTTTTTTACAATTTTTTTTGAGTGTGTAGACAAAAAAAAAAAAAATCATAAGAAAAAAAAATCAAAAAGCAAAATTCTGTTCACGCAGGATTATTCCGTATATAAATAGTTTTTATGGTATGATTTTCAATACAACTGATGTCATATTAGCGGAGAAATCGCTACCTAAATCTTTTTTTTAATTATAATTTTTGCTAATAAAACTAAAAGTTTTTGGTCAAATGACTTGAAATATTTGTATGATGAAGGTGTTATACATATCTAAAACATATATGGAAAATATGTATTTTGTATAATAAAAAAAAATAGACTTAAGTATAACAAAACAAAAGCCTTCTGAATTTTGGTAAACTCTTCTCTCTCTCTCTCTCTCTCTCTCTCTCTCTCTCTCTCTCTCTCTCTCTCCTTGACAGGCGATCATAATTTAACCAGATGGCATGATGAGATTGCTAGCGAATATTGAGTCTCTCTCTCTCTCTCTCTCCGTTTCTAAGCTGTAACAAACCAGTCATATATATAATATTTTTAGAAAGTTCAAATATTTTTGACGTATGTGTCTGTGACGTTGCTATTTTTCATTTAAGGCTGAAACTGTGGCTTCCTGTGAAAATGTTTCTTAGAAAAGACGAATAAAAAGATTACATAGTGAAGTCTAGCCGCATGTTATTGATTCTACACTATTTTCAAGTATCAGTTCAATCAAATAACGAACCTTCTATCCATGTAAGATGTAAAATACTCCCACAATAAAATTTTCAGTTTAAATTTGAGTCTTGTATAATCATAAATCTCAACTTAATATGAAAAGATGACTGATTACCTTAATCCCACAAATCTTACGCATTGTATTTGCAAAGCTCTCCTGAACTCCAGAAATACCTATTATTTATCCCACTTGAAGTCTTCAGGCTAATGGTGGCCAGTCCTACATATCACCTTGATAAAAAGAGGTCCTTTTAGAATTCGCGTTTGATCTAAGTGAAAATGGAGGAAAGTAAGCATATAAAGTAAATAGAAAGATATCTTTATTTATAATTTAAATATGAAATTCAAAACTTACTTCGTAATTATTCGAGAACCTAATTTTTTTTTCATTTTCGCAATAATACTACCTTGGAATTAACACTGCGTTGTTTATAAATCAAATTTAAACATATCACAATGGATAAATAGAAGAAGGAAACATACCAGGAAACACAAAAAAAAGAGAGAGAGAGAAAAAAAGACTAGAAATTAGAGATAATGTGAGGACATTTGTTACTACGTGTTCAGTACAGATGTTGCTCCCGAAAATGGTACAAGCAGTGGTGGAACCGGTGTTTCTAAACGACCTCTCCCCTTCCCCCGCAAACCACCGATTACCATTTTATGCTACAGTGATATTAATTCAGGGAAAGGAGAAATGTTGAATACGCCTGCTTTATTATTATTATTATTATTATTATTATTATTATTATTATTATTATTATTATTATTATGCTCTTGATAAACGTTGCCATATTTATCAATCGACGTGTGATGAATTATTTTTAGTATGAGAAACTGATGTGAGGTACTTGTATTATTAAATCGGGTCCACATTCCAAATTGAAAAATGGTAATACTTGAATTCCCAAGTAAATCCTTTTAAATCGCTTTTGGTTATGGATTTTCACTTACGTTCGCACTGGTGTCTTGGTTACTTAGTGTCAATTGGACAAGAACCAGTTTATGTAAATGACGCCGCCATACAGCTCGAAAGGACTGCTCAGATTTCAGTGTCCTTGATTTGAGAATTGGAAGGTATTGCTAAACAAAGTACGTTTCAGTTATCTCACACCTCTTGACTTTATTCCCTTCCATAGTGGTATAATAAACTTTAGAAAAATTAAAGGGAAAAGATGGAAAATAATAGAAATACGGCGTTCAGTGTTCCCTGTGCCAGTGAATACGTATTTAAGCACATGCATATACTTTATTGGTATATTTATAAGAAACAGGGTGTCTTAATTCTATTTATAAATTAAATATACTCTCTCTCTCTCTCTCTCTCTCTCTCTCTCTCTCTCTCTCTCTCTCTCTCTCTCTCTCTCTTTCTTTCAAGAGTAAATTAAATAGTTAAAAAAACCCGAACCTTGATGATATCTTATTTACCACGTAAGTATTCAATATTATCACAATGCTAAGCCAATGACATTCACCCCGTACCCATAGAGAAACACTTAATCTCTTTAGCCAGGTTTCAAATCAAAGATTTTCCCAATGAACTGTTAATCTCAGACGTCCCAAACCACTCACACACTTGACTTTTATAGAGGTTGAAGGGAGTAGAAGATATATAATGAGGATAATCGCAACAGATAAAGATTCTCCACTTCCATTTCTTGCTTCCTAAATAAGGGGTGCTTCAGAATCTTCATGTATCTCATAATCAAGTTTTGTTGTTGTTTCGTAGTAAATTATAAAAAAAATTATTTTTCAAATATTTATAACTATGTTAAGCTGTAGAGTAACATTTACCACTACAGAGCTCTTCACTTTATAATGAAAAGAAGACATCAAAGATGTTTCAGTGTCTCCTAACATTGGTAAAAGGGATGCACTGAGACATCCTTGAAGGTAAACGTTTGTAATTTATGGAGCTATGAAATTGAAAAGAATGAGTATCGAGTCACTTTGCTTGATTGTGAAAGAAGTAGCGCTCCGTTGTTTAACAATCCTCCTGCCTATTTAAGCTCTGTATATACAGCATATTCTAATCCCAGTAATTGATTGATTGATTGATTATATGCATAATAGATATATATATATATATATATATATATATATATATATTTATATATATATCATATATATATATATATATATATATATATATATATATATATATAGATATATATATAAATATGTTTGTGTGTATGTATGAATGGGAAGAAGAAACAGTATTGTTATTTACTTTTAGAGAAACAAGCTCGCAGAGAGGAGAGAAGGGGAGTATGTAGTAATTAACTCTGAGAAAATAAAACAATCCTGGAAAAATATTTCGGAGTCTGAAGTAAATTGGTTGGAACTTTTCGATTCCCTTATCTTGCAGCTGGGTTGCAGGTGTCCAGCGACTGACATACGACAAAATCCGTGAAATTCAGAAAGGAAATATGAGACAATTCTTCAATATTCTCATATGTACGCTATATATATATATATTATATTATATAATATATATATATATATATATATATATATATCTATATATATATATATATATATATATATATATATATATATTATATATATATATATATATATATATATATATATATATATGAATAAAACTTGATCACGAAGTATATAAAACGTGATGCTATGTGTAAATAAAGGTTTTTTTCCATGAAGGAAAAAAAATTAAAAAACGAGTTAGCCGAGTACTTTCGGTCCTATTCGGACCCTTTACTGAGGGTCCGAATAGGACCGAAAGTACTCGGCTAACTCGTTTGTTCATTTTTTTTTCCTTCGTGGCAAAAAAACCTTTATTTATATATATATATATATATATATATATTATATATATATATATATATATGTTATATATATATATATATATATATATATATATATATATATATATATATATATATACATATGTGTGTGTGTGTGTGTGTGTGTGTATGTGTGCCTATATACATAAGATGTATTTTAAGTTACGACTACCATTTTCTTCCCACAGATCCTTAACGTAAGATACTTTCTATAATATATCCAGGTATCATCCTTAATAAAAATTCAGAAAACAAATCGATGGGACTCATTTCTGAGCTAAAGTTTAGAAATGTCTTATATTCAAGCGTTAGCATATCTCATTGCAGAAAGAAATTATCATCCAGCACACAAACCCACGCACACAAGTTTGTGCGCACTCGCTGGGGTTAGCAAATTACCGGCCTATAACCTTCAAAATCGTCCTTTTTTTTCGATGTACTTGTTCATGATCCCATTCAAATTTTATCTATCCATAATTTCCCATTATTCCTAACATTCTATATATTTCACTTTTAAATTTAAGGATTCTGCTAAATACAAATGATAACAATATGGCTCTATAGGCTTTATATTAGTGTCAAAAGTAGACTCGTCCGTCACATAATATACCTTAGCTGGAACTGAAAAGGGGGTGTTGTAAACAGTTTACCTCCTCTTGTGGGTTTCATGAGGCTTTGGTGGAATTCTTCTTGTATTAATTGATGTTTTGCCAAATCCCACTAATATTTATATATATATATATATATATATATATATCTATATATATATATATATATATAGATATATATATATACATATATATATATATATATATATATATATATATCAGTATATATTCATATATATATATATATATATATGCCATATTATATATATATAATATATATATATATATATATATATATATATAATAATATATAATATATATATATATATATATATATCTTAAAAGAAGGTGGATATTCGAGGTATATTTTCAATTGCATTTAACTCCACCAGCGCATCATTTGTTAAATTGTCTATTATAAATTGTTTATACCATAAACTTAATATCTTACATAGTGTTTTCTCATGCTTAAATAATATCTACATTCAAGAAAAGATTGTTCTTGTTTTCTTTACGAAATCAAATCAAAAGTGCATTCGTCTGATATCTTTATTTATATTTTAATTGATTTATTAACTAATCATTAATGTTAGTTATTAAAATTTCAAATTGTGTCATCGTCAATAGGGCGTAGATTTTGATTTCCCAATGTATTGTTGTTTTCTAAAAAATATAACACTGATATTTCTGGCAATAATGATTTATAACCCTTAGTCCTTTCCAGATGGCCCTGTTTTATTGCATAAATTCAGAATTGAGAAAGGGGCAATGCATTTAAATTGAATTGATAACAATTTAAGAATGAGAGGATCAATATCCAAGACTGATAATAAATTATTTAGCATAATCGTGTTGTCAAGTATGTTTAGAAAACAATTAACAGTCATATATAATCCAATAACGATGCTCTCATTTTTGAGGTTACCTCATATACAAAACTGATAAATAATTTCTCATTAAGGGTGATATTTACGATAGCAATTTTAATTCGTGAATATTCCACAACATTTTTCTTAAGCTGGAAATAAAATATTTAACAGAGTTTACAAATAACCAATAATTATAGTTACTGATCATTGAACAATAAAGCATGAAATCCTATTCATTTGAGAGACGATAGGATCAAGTGTTGAGATCCATCCCACTTGCTGTCAAAATCAGGACTCCTCCAAAAGAGCCCAAGTGCTCCTCACAACGCCTGAAACTACTTACGGGGGAGTTAGAGGTCAGGTCGTTGGCTTTGCTTGGCTTAGTCAAATTCAGGAGCAGTTTGGGTTGGAGGATTAATATTTGTCTGAAGCCCGTCTTTCCTTGTCATCAAGTAATTCTGGATTTAATTCAACAAGGCTGTCGGATTTTAAAATACGGGATCCCACTAATCAGGATATATTCATTATTTAGATTATTAACCGTCACATATTTAGCTTTCTGGGTTCTGTATATGATTAAACCGAGACAAGAAGTGCACATGGACATATACATAGATACACATATACACACATACACACGCGTATATAAATGTGTGTGTGCTTATTGTTTGTCTTCTAAATAATGTATAACCTGCTTCTCAAGAGACACACGGGATTAAAAGACTGAAGATGATCAGAGATGCAATACATAAGTTTACCTTTGCTCTTTAGTGATAGTCAAATGAGAACTAGAATTATTAAGTCAACTGAGGTTGTTGCATATTTAAATCATCCAATTATTAATTTTCTTCGATCACTATGAATCAACATTACTTAAATATTCTGTATTTCAGGGTCTGTATTGTCGCATTAAGGTAGTTTGTTCAAAGAGCGTCTTTAAACTGACCCATTTAAATATGCTTATTTAGTTCATTATCGTGACATATTTGTTAGCTCACAGTTTATGTATGTAGAATTAAAAAATATAATGAATCATCAAATTTACGTCGACTCAAGTCTGGATTTAGAAACGGAACTTAAATGTTCCCTAGTAATGTAAAAACGAAATTATTGATGTTTGTGCTTATAAAAGTCCTACGGAAATTATGCTTGAACTGTATTTAGACGCTACTCTGCATTCTTGTTTATATACTAAGAGTCTATATTAAAATTTACTACACAACAGAACTAGTAAATAAAGTAAGAATTCAGTAATTTCTGCTCCGGAATTTCTTCACCGATATTATTTACAACATCATTGTCAAGTACTTAATTATATTCGAAGTAAAACCTTTGTCTCTAATTTCACATTTCGGATGATAATTGACGCTGTTCGGTCAAAGGAGAATGTACTGTGAAGAAGTGAAGAAATTAACATCTTCATTCTTTACGAGACTAACACCCATATCATTACCAAATCTGAACAACATCATATAATTTCCTCTTCTCCCCAATATTCACTTTCCTTTTTGAGAGTCGTGGAAGATTTCAACAGCTAATTAATTTTATTCAAGAGTAGCATTCCTGCCCTCTGTCTATATTACGGTTCTCCGGATTTCAAGAGTAATTGGACGTCGTTGTAAATAGAGATTTATTGCCATTAAATCTCTCTTGAGCTAATTAAGCGAAGAGTTTGTGATTTGGGATCATTGCACAAAGAAGGGTTATAAGCATTTCAAGTAGGGGTGGTTCCGTGTTCTGATGTTTACGTAAATGGAAAAGAAAATGTACTCATCTTAATTGAATGATATTGGTATCTACTTCCTGTAATTATTAAAGTATTCTTTTAATTACACAAATGAGAGAGCATATCGATAAATTAGTTTGGCCTCTTTGACTGGCTAAAAAAACTTATCTGAAGACAAAACCAAAGGGAAAAAACTCTCAAGAAACATTAGTTTTAACCAGGTTCTCCATGGTAAATATGGCTAAAATAGTGATCTAGTATCAAAACTTTTTTCACCCTAAATGATGGTGTTCATCATTAATTAGGCATGAAACAATTGGTTATAATTATGCTATTGGTTACCAAATGGATATTAGAATAATAACATCAATGAAATTATTGATATGTAAAGACAAATGCTATATTATTTCCATTTTTCATTTTGCTTCAGCGAGCTCCCAAACTGCAAGTAGAAAGTCCCAGGTTATTGTACCATTACAGTCCACGTAGGTATTTATAACCTTCCCTGGACATTCACTAGACATCATAGCAACAAGACACCTTGTATTCCAGATTCCGCGAGGGATGAATTCAAGATCTGATTGGTTGTGTCTTGCGGGAAGTTGAATGCAATTCAGTGCGAGATGGTTTGTTCGTTGGTTGTCAGGTAATCCCTCCATTGGAAAAAACTATATAATTGACAGTTGAGGAAGCTATAAAAACATTAGCAATAAAATTGACCTCCCAAAGGAAATGCTCTAAACAGCCTTAAACAACCTAGCCTCCGAATAATAACCTTGATTTACTCCCAATGAAATCTAGACGATTCTCCGGAATTGGAACGATTCCATAAATTCACATTCAGCCCGACTCGTGTTCAATTTGGCCTCAGTAGCCAAGAAACGCCATGTTACTGTGGATGGATTGCAATAACTCAAACCGGAATATGTTTCGAATTTATTATATGTATATATATTTATTATGCAGACCGGCATGTAACCCAAATTGCTACAAGGTTGCCTGCGTTGCTGGTAGGAATTGTGCATAACATTTATTATGAGAGAATAGCTGCAGAATTTCACGAGTCCTGTTGGTCACCACAAAATACAAACTAACCTCACGTTTGTCCTCTCATTCCCTGAGGATTACCTAGCGTACGGGTTTTCATTTTCTATTAACCATAAAATGTAAACTCAATTGAAGTTTACCCTCTCATTCTTTGAGTTTCTGTCGTAAGTGATTTTATTGTTTATTAACCATAAAAAACAAAATCATCTTAGGTATATCCTCTCATTCCCGGAGTATTATCTAAGGTATGTATTTTTATCTTATATTAACCACAAATACAAACTCAGATTTTTATCTTTCCGTTCATTGGGTCTCATCTAAAGTATTTCTATTTTTATCAAATTCATTTGTTTTATTCATCATAGTTCATTTCACTCCTCTGTGGACAAGATGATGATGATGATGATGATGATGAGATGATGATGATGATGATGATGATGATGATGATGATGATTATAATTATTATTATTATTAAGGACATGAACCCTATTCATAAGGAACAAGCCAGCAGGGGCCACTGACTTGAAATTCCAGCTTTCAAAAAATATGACATACTTTTGAAAGAAGAAAAGGAAGGTAATGAAAAATACTGAAAACAGATATCCCTTTATAAAAAAAATAAAATAAATGAGACGGAATTCAGTATTACTTTTCCAGCATTTCAATCAAACCTTTCTCATAATAAAGTTTTGGTATCTTTCCAATTATATTATTTTTATTTTATCTATTGGCTCTGCTTTCTAATATCCAACCTTCTCAGCAGCTTTTTTTATATGAATTTTTTTCCGGAGCATTTTATATTTTTTTCGGGGGGGGGGAAAAAATCTGGCTTTACTATACGTATATACGCGAGGGTATTTTAAGGGTGAATGGGAATTGGACGGTTTTTAAAGGAAAATGATTCGGAGGTCGATGACCGGAACGAAAAGAGATCCTATGTGCGAATTTCCATTTATTTTCCTGCTTTTCTCTCTCTCTCTCTCTCTCTCTCGCTCTCTCTCTCTCTCTCTCTCTCTCTCTATCTTTTCTCATCTCTCCTTCTTGCGGTGGCGGGTGGGCTAAGGCTTCACTGCCAGTCCTGGAATTAAAGATGTCGATGGTTCGTGCCCGTCGCCAGGCAATTCTATTATCGCTGAATAAATTCCCCTTCGGTTAAACATATATGAAAATATATTAATTCCGAGGTAGAGCAAATTAGATATTAAAGGACATTTGTAGCTCGATATATGTATATGAATCACGGTATTGTGATATAACTTATATAATGTCTACGTGCGGGCAAAAGCACTACAACGCTACAGAGGACGAGGTGGGTTTGATGCAGTCTCCAAAACTAAAAATACCTGAGCGCGGCAGGTATTTGAGGTGGGAGGCGGCATAAACTTATATATATATATATATATATATATATATATATATATATATATATATATAAATATATATATGTATATATATATATATATATATATATATATATATATATATATATATATATATTATATATATATATATATATATATATATACTATATATATGTGTGTGTGTGTGTGCGTGTATGGTATATCTACTGTTAAAACGGTTGATGAGTCTTGCATATGGTTCTATACGCACATCGCCTAATCTTAGCTTTCGATTAACGAAAAAACACAAAAATCCTTGTTACTATGTATATAGCAATCCTTTCAGTCGCCTGGTAAAATTATTAGCTAAGTTTTGGTAAAAAATTAAAATAAACAAATAAATAGCACATTTTACAAAGATTTTAGTCGAGTAATGGTGGACTGGAAGATTCCTCTCCCTTAATTGGTATAATAGCATCCATTTTTCTACGAAAGCAAGGGTGCATTTGAAATCTCTTTTAGCGTATTTTTAGTTCTTCAGAAAGTTTAAATTTCAGTTTAAATTTCAGTGCATAAATGAAGGGGAACTCCAAAGAAGAAGAGAATAATCAGGGAATAGGGAGAGAGATTAAAGCTTTAATTAGACAAAAACTAACGATAAATATGATACAGATACTGGATTAAAAGATGATTACTGAATAAGTACAGAATGATTTATTCATTATATACAGTATAATCAAAAGTAGCTAATCGGAATTGGAAGTAGAGAGACCATCAAACAATAGTGGGATGTTCTATTAAAGCAATAACAAGAGGAAAATTAATTTTATATTGAATTGTAATAATTTCTTTGTTCTGCTACCACCAGATGCATGCAAATGGCAAAGCAAGCATAATAAAAAAAACAAGAGAGAGAGAGAGAGAGAGAGAGAGAGAGAGAGAGAGAGAGCTAATTAGTTAGAGTACTCTTTCGATTTTTAAACGACGAAATATATGAGACCGTTTGTAGTGATTTATTTTTTTCTGTCTTTTCTCTTCATGTGACTATCCTTCGCGTTTTTTTAGATTAGTTTAGCATGATGTCAGCTAATGTCATATTTAGATAAATGAGTGAATAAATAAATTATATATATTGTCAGTATGTGATCCTTTTTCATTATTATTATTATTAAATTAAATTTTTTTGATATTTGTTAAACCTAGTTTTTAAGTTTCACTTGTCGTTTTGTATAACAACTGTTTGCTTGTTATTAACATATGTGTCGTTAAAGAGGTTGTGTGAGTGGTCCCTCCCCTGTGGATAAGGGGGGGTGGTTCGGTTAACTTCTTGGCTTAAGGGAGGAGAACAGGCAGTCGTTCTCTGGACCTTGTCACTTTTGGATGATTTTTGACCTTGCTTCGTGCACTAAGAATACTGCCGTCTCTTGCTCCGTGGTGCTTGCAGCCTCTATTGGTGATTTACCCGTATTTGCAGGACCGAGGATCACTGAAAATATCTGTTATCTTCAGATTGGGAGATCTCTCCAGATAACATATCTGGACGTCCTCGGGAATCACCGCACCACCTCTGGTTCAGTTATAAAGCCAGGGGGATCTCGCTGTCCCATGGTAAGGTTGTTTAATACCTTTTTGCATTGATCACGGTTGCGATTCTGTGGAGACTGCTCGACTGGGCCCCCTATGTTATTAAACACCAGTGGTACCACTCCTCCAGACGTGGAGGATTCTGTATTCTTTTTAAAAAGAATAATAAGCATTTTGAACATGAAGATTTTTGGTGACAAACTTGGTATTAGCCTGTAATCGTCAGGATATTCTTTCTTTTTTATTTTCTCCTCCTTTCTGGGCCCCCTTATTTTGGTTTGACTGTGTTGGTTATGCTATCTTAATTTTGTATACTTGTGTTGAATTGTTATTAAGTGTGATAGTAATTCATTTATTTCCTGTTCTCAAAGAGGTTCAGGTGTATTTTCTGTCTGGTTCTTTATGTATTAAATTTATGGTTTTTTCATTGTTTGTTTACTCCTCCCTTGAATTCATCCTTGCACTTTGAAAATTGAGTTTGTGGTATGATTCCACCTTATTGTGGACTTCGTATCAGTGGTATATGGATACTTAAAGAGAAAATTGAATAGTATTTTGGTGACGGTAAAACGAGCAGTTACAAAATGGCGACCGTTGTAGACAGGATAATACGATCCTGCGTATCCATTTGTAAGTGCAAGTTTGATTCTTGGGGGGAGAGTTAGAATTTTTTTGCCAAGGATACATATTTACACCTCAATTTTTGGTTTGGTATTAGCTGTTGTTATTGTAAGATTTAACTATTGCAACTGTCATAATGGCTACACTGGACGTGAATGAGCTCCTGAGTGGAGAGGGGTGGCACGAAAGGTTGGCTTGAATTGAATAAGCCAGAGTTAGAAGAGGTAGCGAATTATTTTGAAATTGAGTATCCGGTGACAATCAGAAAGGGTCTACTATTGCTGCAAGTTTATGATAGTGAAGTCTGGAAAGGGATCAGGTGGTGAAGTTGAACAGGTGAAACAGGAAAATTAAAGAAGAAGTGCCTGTTGAATTATTAAGTAAGCAAATTGAATTAAAGACTTTAGAGTTTAATTTGGAGAAATTCAAGGCTGAGGAAAGGAAAGGGAGAGGGAGAGGCAGTTCGAAAGGGAGAGGCGTGATGTAGGTCCTTCAGCCCCTTCCCCTCCCAACCCAGATAGGTCTGTAACACCTACAATCAATTTGGCGCAGGCAATTAATTTGTTCCGAATTTCCAGGAGTGTAACGTGGCGGAATTTTTTGTTTCATTCGAAAGAATTGCAGGTACATTAGGTTGGCCACAAGAGTTCTGGACTACTCTGATACAGAGTAAATTAATTGGTAGGGCGCAGAAAGTGTATGTTACCCTTAATGAGGATTTGTCTTCAGATTATGACAGTGTCAAATCTATAGTTTTTGAAAGCGTATGAGTTGGTCCCTGAAGCGTATCGTCAACGCTTTAGAAATCTGCAAAAGGGGAATGATCAAACCTTCGTAGAGTTTTTTGCAAGGGAAAAAGCAGTCTGCCGAGGATTGGTTTGAGTCCAAAGAAGTGGACGATTTTGATAAAATGAAGGAATTAGTGTTGGTAGAGGAATTAAAAGGTGCGTGCCGGACAAGTTAAAGGTTCATTTGGAGGAATTGAAACTCGACACTTTGCAAGAGGTAGCTATTGCCAGTGACGAGTACTACTTGTCTCATAAAAATGAGTTAGGTGGTGTCTTTTCCAATATGAAGCCTGGTTGGTTTAGAAGTGGATGGAATAATAATAATAATAGGTCCAATACGTTAATAATTTATAATAGGTGTAATAATAGGGGTAACAAAACTAGTAATAATAATAAGTCTTTTTCATCCAACAAGTTTTAACGAGTCAAATAATTATGACCCTGAGAGGAGGGCAAAGTCATTAACGTGCTTCTTCTGCAACAAGAGGGGGCACGTTAAAAGCATGTGTTATGCCTTCCGGAGATCCCTGCAAAATAACTGCTCGTCCTGTAATGGGGGTCGAGAAAAAGAGAGACAGAGACTATAATTCGCGCCAAAGACCTCTGATCAATGACTCTCGGATGTGGAAATGAAGCCTTTTTCTAGTTTTGTGTCTCTTGGCAGCGTCGCTGTGGTTGATGGGTCCTGTAGGAAACGGATAAGAATTTTACGCGATACAGGAGCGGCACAGTCGTTGATCTTAAGAGAGGCTTTGCCGCGGGATTTTGTTTGGTGAGCATACAGAATTTGTGTTACTGTCAGGTTTTCCGGATACGGTTCATTCTTATCCAATTGAGGAGGTTATTTTGGATTGTCCTTCTTTTACGGGAACGGTTAATTTGGCCGTAGTGGGTAAGTTTCCCTTGAAGAATATTGATGTAGTCCTTGGAAATGATGTGGCCCTTAAAAATAAATCTTGTCCAATATTAATTAATCTCGAGAGCGAAATATCTGTAGTCACGCGCTCGCGTCTGCACTTGTTGATGCTGCAGAGTCAACCGTAGACGTAGATTTAAGTAGTTTAGACCGTAGTGGTAGTATAGTTTTAGGCAATATTGGTAATAGTAAAAATAAATTGAACTGGACTACGGAGGAGCTAATTAAAGCTCATAAGAAGGAATTTTCAAATCTCTCCGTTGAGCCAGTGAGCTCTCTGACTTAACGAGTCCTAAATTTAAAATTATTAATAATATTTTGTACAGGGTAAGTAGACCTTTGGAGGCTACTAATGAAAACTCTGAAGTAGTCAAGCAAATAATGGTTTCCTTTTTGATTACAGGAGAGGTTTAATGTCGTTAGGCCATGAGAATGACTTGGCAGGGCATTTTGGTATTCACAAGACGTCGGGAAAATTGCTTGCTGGATATTTTTGGCCCAAGTTGAAGGCCGACGTCAAGAAATACGTGAACAGTTGTGACGTCTGTCAATGGGTTGGCAAGCCCAATCAACCCTTTCCGAAAGCACCGTTGTTTCCCATCCCCAGTTGTCTCGGAACCCTTCAAAGAAATCATCATAGACGTAGTGGGCCCCTTGCCTCGTACTCCGTAGCGGTGACGAATATATTTTACTATTTTTGATAGGATGTCTCGTTATCCAGAGGCCATACCGTTACGTAGTATTAAGAGTGTGAAAAGTTGTAGATTCATTAATATAATTCTTTACCAGGTTTGGCATGCCCAAAATAATTCAGTCAGATTGTGGATCCAATTTTATTAGTAATTATTTCAAGGATAAAATGGCTGAATTAAATTATTAATTGCACGTGACCTCTTCTCCATATCATCCGTTGAGTCAGGGAGCCTTGGAAAGGTTTCATCAGACGTTGAAATCGATGTTGAAAAAGTATTGTCTAAGTCATGGTTCGGAGTGGGACAAGAGTTGCCATAATTGTTATTTGCTTTTCGTTCAACACCTAGTCAATCCTTAGGTTTTTCACCCTTTAAATTTGATTTTTGGTCATTGTGTACGTGGTCCTCTTGACGTCGTTAAGGAATCATGGGAGGGAGACGTCCCTCACATATAAATTGGATTATGTAACGAATCTTGGGGACAAATTGACCAAGGCATGGAAGTTTGCTGAGGAAAAATATGTTGAAAAGTCAAAATAGGATGAAATTCTTCTTTGATCGTAAAAAGAATCTAAGGAACGTGATTTCGCTGTAGGCGATAAGGTGTTGGTACTTCTACCCATTCCTGGTAACCCTCTGAAGGCGTCTTTCTCTGGCCCCTGGAAAAATGAAAATTTTTAAGAAAATTAGTCCTATAAATTATTGTAGAAACTCAGAGAGGAGAAAACCGTTTCAACATTGCCACCTAAATATGTGAAACCATATAAGGAACGGGATAAGGTGGTGCCCATGGCCACTATAGGGACTATGGAAAACCTCTTATATAGTGATAACTTTGTTTCTTTTTCAGAGGTTGAAGATAATGAAAATAACGTGTTGATGAAGGTAACTGCGCTCTGATACAAAGGGTCATTAGCAAACTTCGGTGGCATGGTTTCACACTTAAGTAATGATAAGCAGAGATCCTTGAAGAGGTTGGTGAATAATTATAAATGTTTATTTTCTGATGTGCCAGGCCGAACGTCTGTTTTAGAACATGATGTGGACGTGGGTAATGCTGTTCCTGTGAAACAAGCCCCTTATAGGATTAAATCCCTTCAAATGTGGTGTAGTAGCAAAGGAAGTTGATTACATGCTGAAACATGACCTTATTGAGCCGAGTAAGAGTCCTTGGTCATCTCCGGTAGTTTTGGTTAAGAAATCTGACGGAGACTTCAGGTTATGTTTTGATTACAGAAAGTTGAACGAGGGTAACCAAGGCAGACTGTTATCCTTTGCCTCTATAGAGGACTGTATTGACGCTTGGGAAAGTCAAAACATATTAGCAAATTTGATTTATTAAAAGGTTACTGGCAGGTTCCTCTTTCCAAACGTGCTAGAGCCTTATCGGCGTTTGTAACCCCGCAAGTTTTTGTTCAGTGCAAAGTGATGCCGTTTGGGATGAAAGAATGCGGCAGCCACTTTCCAAAGATTAATGAATAGTTTGGTGTACGGTTTAGAAGGTTGTGTGGTATACATAGACGATATTGTTATCTATAGTGATGACTGGGAGACTCATCTGAAGAGAATCGAGGCGTTGTTTGAAGTGTTAAAAAAAGCAGGTTTGGTAGTGAATTTGAAAAAGAGTGAGTTCGCTAAAGCGAAAGTAGTGTATTTAGGCCACGAGGTTGGTGGTGGCAATAGGTAATTCCCAAGCAGGCCAATATTGAATCTATAAAGAAAATAGGTGTTCCTAAACTGTCGTAGGGATGTCCGTGTAAGTTCTTGGTTTAGTAGGTTATTATAGGCGTTTTGTCAAGACTTTTCGGACATTGTTGAACCTCTAACCCGTCTCTTGAAGAAGGATGTGAAGTTTTTGTTTGGTCCTCGGACATCACAAAATGCTTTTGAGAAGTTGAAACAGGTGATGTTAGTTTCCCTATTTTGAGAGCTCCGGATTTCAATGTTCCTTTTGCTCTTGCTACGGATGCCAGTGATCTGGGTGTTGGTGCAGTCCTTTTACAGGCTGACGAACAAGGTGTGTCTCATCCAGTTGCCTTCTTCTCTAAAAAGTTAACGTCTGCCCAGCGGAAATATTCAACCGTTGAGAAGGAGACACTCGCATTGATCCTAGCAATTAATCATTTTTCTGTTTATCTATCGTCCACAGGTACGCCTATAAAAATTATGACTGATCATAACCCTCTAACTTTTGTCAGCAGATATAGAAATAAGAATCAGAGGCTAATGCGATGGAGCCTCATGCTTCAAGAATGGAATCTGGAATTTACTCATATTCCAGGAAAGGATAAGTTGTGGCTGATGTTCTTTCACGCAGCATAGAATAAGTAACCTTGCGGATGGCTTTACAATTATAAGGTAGTATCTGTATCGTTCCAATTGATGTGTGTGCTGTTGATGTGAGTAGTTAGGTTTTGTGTTGGAATGAATTTAATATTTAACATATATTGATGATAATTTATTTTACAGGAATCATTCTAGTGGTTTACATTATGAGGCGTGAAGGTTTTAGTATTAAGTAATGGTGAAAGGGAATAATATTGATTACGAACGTAAGGTTTATTATTAAATTAAGGTTTTTGAAGGTTGATGGTGTGATAGGCTTCGTTATTAAAACCAGTACTAAGGTTTTAGGACAAAGGAGGTATTACGTATTTGATACGTATAACTTTGATGCCACGGTAGGTAGGACCTCTCCCTTGGGTGCAATACGAAGAAAGGTGGCGACTCTTGTAATTTAAGTATCACATGGGGTGATTTAGACTCGCTAATTCGGTGATTCGTTTGTTTTTTCAGGCTTGCTTACACTTCACGAATTTTGTGTGTTAGAGGTGCGCAGGGGAGACCCATGTTGGTTTTCTCTGTATCGAGTTATATGTGTTGTACTGTATTTCCACTTTGAAGTGGACATTTACTTGTGTTAAGTGGACAGATACACTGAGTGTTATAAAAACAATGGTTGATTTGGGACACTCGTAGTGACTGAGTGCAAAAGAGTCCACTGGTTATAAGACAGTGCAGAATGTGAATAAGTGTGGCAGTCTGCAACCTCAGAATCCCGGATTTGTTGAGTATATGAGCAATGTGAAGCTCATTGTTGATTGCATGTGCAATGGTGGTGATCTGAAAGGTTTTTAATGATAAAAACTTTCGAACTTGGTCAAGTGTTGGTACTGAGTACTTTGGAATTTTGTATCATCTCGCACCTTTCATTTTGTAAGCCTCCCCCCTTCCCTTTTGAGTCTCATTTCTGCATGTTGGGATATGTTTTTGCTTTACTTTGTTTTTTTTTTCAGGTTTTGTTAATGTCTGATTTAGTATTAATATTTACTTGATTGATTGTGTGAATTATGCATAAGGTAAATTTTTGGAGTTTATATATATATATATATATATATATATATATATATATATATATATATATATATATATATATATATATATATATATATATATATATTATATATATATATATATATATATATATATATATATATATATATATATATATATATATATATATATATATATATAATTTTTTTTTCTCTTGGTATGGAGGTGTCAGTATGTGATCCTTTTTCATTAAATATTATTATTAAATTAAATCTTTTTTATATTTGTTAAACCTAGTTTTTAAGTTTCACTTGTCGTTTTGTATAACAACTGTTTAGCTTGTATTAACATTTGTTGTTTATCTTTAAGGAGGTTGTGTGAGTGGTCCCTCCCCTGTGGATAAGGGGGGGAGGGCGGTAACTTCTTGCCTTAAGGGAGGAGACAGGCAGTCGTTTCTCTGGACCTTGTCACTTTTGGATGATTTTTGACCTTGCTTCGTGCACTAAGAATACTGCCGTCTCTTGCTTCGTGGTGCTTGCAGCCTCTATTGGTGATTTACCCGTATCTGCAGGACCCGAGGATCCACTGTATCTGTTATCTTCAGATTGGGAGATCTGTCCAGATAACTTATCTGGACGTCCTCGGGAATCACCGCACCACCTCTGGTTCAGTTATAAAGCCAGGGGGATCTCGCTGTCCCATGGTAAGGTTGTTTAATACCTTTTTGCATTGATGCACGGTTGCGATTCTGTGGAGACTGCTCGACTGGGCCCCCTAGTTATTAAACACCAGTGGTACCACTCTCCAGACGTGGAGGATTCTGTATTCTTTAAAAAGAATAATAAGCATTTTGAACATGAAGATTTTTGGTGACAAACTTGGTATTAGCCTGTAATCGTCAGGATATTCTTTCTTTTTTATTTTCTCCTCCTTCTGGGCCCCCTTATTTTGGTTTGAGTGTGTTGGTTATGCTATCTTAATTTTGTATACGTGTGTTGAATTGTTATTAAGTGTGATAGTAATTCATTTATTTCCTGTTCTCAAAGAGGTTCAGGTGTATTTTCTGTCTGGTTCTTTATGTATTAAATTTATGGTTTTTCATTGTTTGTTTACTCCTCCCTTGAATTCATCCTTGCACTTTGAAAATTGAGTTTGTGGTATGATTCCTCCTTATTGTGGACTTCGTATCAGTGGTATATGGATACTTAAAGAGAAAATTGAATAGTATTTTGGTGACGGTAAAAACGAGCCATTACAATATGTATATAGATATATATATATATATATATTATATATTATATATATATATATATATATATATATATATATATTATACATACATATACATATACATCTACATATACATATACATATACATTAGACATATACATATACATATACATATATTATATATATATATATATATATACTATATATATATATATATATATATATATATATATATATAATATAATATATGACAGGTAGTGTATTTGTGATTGAATCAATAATAACAAGAGCTAAATAATTGAAATATAAATAAATAAATAAAAGACCTCTATCCGTTCTGGTGTAACAAGATTTACCACGAATCGGTGCACATACATCACAAGCATCAAGCTGGGAACACGGGAACATTAATCACCTGAAATAACCATATTATTTTAGAACCTGGGTCAACAGACGCGACATTCGTGACCTCGGTCAGTATATCTGCTGGCCTAAGTGGATTATGGTCGTTATTCCCATTGAGTAATGAGAGGCCTTCAGGTATAATGCTTAATAGGTATGAAGTTGAGTTAAAAAGGTAATTCCTACCGTGATGTAAAACATATAGACTTGATGCATTGATTAATACAGGAATTGTAGTGTGTTTTCTAATTAAAAATTGTTGCTGGTAACAGAGTTCAATTATATATATATAATATATATATATATATATATATATATATATATATATATATATATATATATATATATATATATATATATATATATATATATATATATATACACACACACACGTGTGGAAACAGGAATAAATTTCTAACTCACATAGGGATCGAACCCAGGTCTACAAATTGAAAAGCGAGGGCCATACAAATAGAGCCACACAAGTCATAATAGAAGTTTGAACCTAAAAACCACTGTACTTTTTAAGGCTTTTATTATTATTATATTTTATTATTATTATTATTATTATTATTATATTATTATTATTATTATTATTATTATTATTATTATTATTATTATTATTATTATTATTATTATTATTTATTTATTTATTTAATTTTTTTTTTTTGATCTATCACAGTCCTCCAATTCGACTGGTGGTATTTATAGTGTGGGGTTCCGGGTTGCATCCTGCCTCCGTAGGGGTCCATCACTTTTCTTAGTATGTGCGCCGTTTCTAGGATCATACTCTTCTGCATGAGTCCTGGAGCTACTTCAGCCTCTAGTTTTTCTAGATTCCTTTTCAGGGATCTTGGGATCGTGCCCAGTGTTCCTATGGTTATGGGTACAATTTCCACTGGCATATCCATATCCTTCTTATTTCTATTTTCAGATCTTGATGCTTATTCCATTTTTTCCCTCTCTTTCTATCAACTCTGGTGTCCCATGGTATTGCGACATCAATGAGTGATACTTTCTTCTTTACTTTGTCATCAACGTAAACGTCTAGTCTATTTGCACATGTCACCCTATCTGTTCTGATACCATAGTCCCAGAGGATCTTTGCCTGATCGTTTTCTATCACTCCCTCAGGTTGGTGCTCGTACCACTTATTAGTGCAAGGTAGCTGATGTTTCTTGCACAGGCTCCAGTGGAGGGCTTTTGCTACTGAATCATGCCTCTTTTTGTACTAGTTCTGTGCAAGTGCCGGGCATTCGCTTGCTATGTGTTTATGGTTTTATTTTTTCGTATTGCACTTCCTACATATGGGAGAGATGTTATTTCCGTCTTTCTTTCTTTGAACATATCTGGTTCTTAGGGCCTGATCTTTTGACGCTGTTATCATTCCTTCAGTTTCCTTCTTTGAGCTCTCCCTTCTGTAGCCAATGCCATGTGTTAGCTGGCTAGTTCTTTAGTCTGTCTCATGTATTGTCCGTTCATTGGTTTGTTGTGCCAGTCCTCTGCTCTGTTTTGCCATTCTCCTGTTTCTGTATATTTCTGGGTCTTCGTCTATTTTATTAGTCCTTCTTCCCATGCACTCTTTAGCCACGCGTCTTTCACTGGTTTTCAGATATTACCCCTGTGCTCTGTTTCTCGATGTTGATGCATTCCTCTATACTTAATAGTCCTCTCCCTCCTTTATTTCGTGTTATGTATAGTCTGTCCGTAGTTTGCTCTCGGGTGTAGTGCTATGTGTTTATTGTCATATGTTTTCATGGTTTTCTTTTTGATCTATGCTGCGAAGTTCTGCCTTCGTCCATTCCACTATTCCTGCGCTGTATCTGATTACTGGCATTGCCCATGTGTTTATGGCTTTTTATCATATTTCTGGCGTTGAGTTTTTACTTGAGTATCGCCTTAAGTCTCTGCATATATTCTTTCCTGATTGTGTCCTTCATCTCTTGGTTGTTTTATATCCCCTCCTTCCATTATTCCCAGGTATTTGTATCCAGTCTCATCTATGTGTTTAACGTTGCTCCCATCTGGTAGCTTTATCCCTTCAGTTCTCGTTACTTTGAGCTTATATGTTGACTAAGGCGCATTTTTCTATTCCAAACTCCATCTTGATGTCCCCAGATACAATCCTTACAGTCTGGATTAGGGTATCTATTTCCTTGATGCTCTTACCATACAGCTTGATGTCGTCCATGAACATCAGATGGTTTGTTCTGTTGCCTCTATTCTTGAGTTGGTATCGGCATCCATCTTCTGTAGTACTTTTGTCATGGGAATCATGGCTACTACAGTAGTGGGGACAGTGAGTCGCCCTGGAAGATCCCTCTTGATATTGACCTCTGCTAGTCTTATTATAGAGCTTGTAAGTATTGTATTCCAGTTGCGCATTGTATTTTTTGAGGAAGCTGATGGTGTTTCCTCTGCCCCATATATTTTCAGGCATTCTATTATCCATGTGTGTGGTATCATGTCGAAGGCTTTCTTATAGTCTATCCATGCCATGCTTTGGTTGGTTTTCCTTCTCCTACTGTTCTTCATTACCATTTTGTCTATCAGGAGTTGGTCTTTTGTGCCCCTACACTTCCTTCTACAACCTTTCTGTTGGTGGGGGATGGTGTTTGTCTCCTCTAGGTAGTTGTATAGCCTTTCACTGATGATACTTGTTAGTAACTTCCACATTATTGGTAGGCAGGTGATAGGCCTGTAGTTACTGGCTATATTTCCCTTACTCTTTGTCTTTTTTGTACTATGGATGTTCTTCCTGTGGTCATCCATTTGGGTGCATTGTGATTTGAGATACAATGCTGGAGTTGTTCTGCAATTCGTGGGTGTAGGGCCTTGAAGTTTTTGAGCCAGTAACCATGGACTTCATCGGGAACCTGGGCCTTTCCAGTTTGGCATTTTCTTTAGTTGGTGTCTGACTGTGTCTGTCATGATCTCTGTGAATCTTTGTTTTATTCTCCCTGTTTCCTCTTCCTTGAATTCCTGGAGCCATGCTGCATGTTTGTTGTGGGATACCGGATTGCTCCATATGTTTTCCAGAGTCTCTTACTTGGTTCGGCTTCAGGAATTTCTTGGTGGTTTTCTTCCCCTCTTAGTTGGCTGTATATATAGTCTATTGTCCTATAAAACTATATTTATTTTTTATTAAATGTTTCAAAATATTTTTCTTTATTACCCTTTCATACACTTTCATAATAGTGATGTTTGAATCTAGTCTTGATCCACTTTGCGATAGAATGAACTACTTTCTATACAAAATAGCATGGACACCATCAGGACTGAAGCAGCTCCATTTTTAATTTCGTTAATAGCCTGCACAATATCAGCTTCATTAATATCTATGTCAGCTAAATATTCACTATTTCATCCCTTACTTCTATATCATTATCTTCATTATCAATTCTAGGGTGAATTCTCTCTTATATCGTTCTGCCAATATGTTGCATATTTCTTTTTTCATTCGTTAATCTCCCTTCAATTCTTAGAGGGTCTATTTCTATTCTTCTTTTATTCATCTTTTTTGCGTACGCGTATAATAGTTTGGGGTTTTGCTTGATATTTACTAGCGTTTTTTCTTCCAAGTCCCGTTTTTTATTTTCTTTTGATTTTATAATCTTTTGTTCTGCATTTTCTATCTAACTTTTTAGTTCTATAACTTTCCATGCATTTTTTTTCTTTTGCAAGACCTTTTTTCCACTTTCTGATTTTCTGGAACAAGATCCTTCTGTCTCTTGGTATGCATGACTGATGTTTACTTTTTCTTCTTCAGTATATAATTATCCACTATTTTCTCTAATATTCTATATAATATCTCCGTATTTACCCTTATGTCATCACTTACGAAAATGTTATCCCAATCTTTGTTTAATTCTTCATTTATTCTGACCATTTTATATTTTTTACTGTAGAAGTTGTATTTTCCATATCCTTCCACTTTTTCATTTTCTTGCTTATCTCTGTTTTCCACTTGCTTTGGAATGGACTGTTAATTCTATGACATTATGGTCTGAAATACTCGCATTAATAAACTATTATTTCTTTAACAAAATTCACCTTGTTCACAAATACTAGGTCTAAAGTATTTTTTCTTTCTTGTTGGCAGGTGATTTATTTGTTGAATGTTATATTCTAGTAGCATATCTAATAGCCTTTCGAATTGCCTCTTATCTTCTGCACTACTATTAATCTCTTTTTTTATATTTATAAATACAACCACAATCTCCTATTCGTTCTTTCCAGTCTACGAAAGGAAAGTTAAAGTCTCCAGATAGGAGAATAGTCCAGTCCTTGTGATTTCTACATATATCATCCAATTTTTCTATTATTATGTCAAACTTTTTTGTAGTATTAGGGGGTCTATATATTACTATGTTCATTAATTTTTCAGATTCAAATTCAACCGCTATTTGTTCACATTCCGAGTTACTATATTTCTCATGTATATTTTTTCCTTGTTTTTTGTCTTTCCCATATATTGCGGTCCCCCTTGATTCCTAGGTTTTCTATCTGATCTATAAGTTTGAACCCTTTTATTTGCTCATCATTCCCAGTCTCTTGGGAATACCAGGTTTCACTTATATTCATTACATCTATTTTCTTTTCAATTTGGGTTAGAGGGTTCATGTGAGTAAGATGGAAGAAGGGAAACATGAACGGAGGTACAACTCTTATAGCCGAAAGAACGCCTCAATGAACCTTAAGTAATGCCTACTGTGCACCGCGTGAGGTGCACTGACGGCAGCATCAGGGTTCAGATTTCGAGTAACACAAGAGGTATCCTTCACTTGTGCTTTACTGTTATAAAAAATGAAAAAAAAGAAAAAAAAAATTTGTGAAATTTTCGAGCGCCACATAAATTTATATCTTGGCTCGCTGGGCAATAAACTATAAAAGTTTCGGGATATTAAAATGTCGGCCATAACTTCACGAGGTTTAGTGTTCAACATCTCTATTAAACGTGACAAGAGAGAGAGAGAGAGAGAGAGAGAGAGAGAGAGAGAGAGAGAGAGAGAGAGAGAGACTGTCACCTGTTTCGGGTGATAAAGTCAGTTAGAATAACTTTTTATTTCATAGGAAAATGAGTCAAATTAACGTCATTCGCGGTGTAATAGATAAGGACTTCCAATCTCTCCTTAGAGATTCTCCCTGGTTGGGCCTCCCCTTCGAAGGATATTTCATGATTAATAAGCCAGTCGAAGAAAGATTCCTTTTCGGGGCATA
>NC_087200.1:215696880-215729380 GCF_015104395.2 Macrobrachium nipponense
TATTATTATTAATTATTATTATTATTGATTATTATTATTATTAAGAAAATGAGCCCTTTTTCAGTGGCCATCGACCTTTTCAATTCAATCCTGCAAAGAATATATGGTTCATTAGAAAAAAAGCAACAGAGAAGGTAAGAGGCAAAATACCAGGAAGGAAAGAGATAGAATATTAGGGGAGAAAAGATAAATTCAATAAATCAATAAATGAATTTATGGGAAAATAAAAAATAAGTCATTTATTAAAAATAGGCGGGTATTTTTTAGGGTGAAATGATGTGTCCCGTACTCCAACTTGAACTCGATTGTCAATAAATATTTCCGTTATCACTTTAACGTATTGTTCACAGAAACAAAACCAAATATTAAACCGAAGCCCACCAAATCATCCAAATTTAATTTTCTATCAATAGCTGATAAGAATCTTGAAGCTTATAATTAAACGTTTTTGATGTTGTTTGAAGCCCATGTGATAGCCATCAGTTAGCAACGCTTAATTAGCGCTCGTTTTCCGGAACGAAATGGAATTTAATTTACCAGGCTTTATCTGTGGTGGGACATGATTTTGGTCAGATTTGGTAAAATAGAGGAAAGTGTAAGTAAACAGGTGGCGTAAATCAGTCACTGAATAAATATATGTTTTTTTTGAGGAGAATTTTTGGCTCTCAAATTCAGAATTCTGCCAAAACCCTTTTGTTTTTTAAATGAGACATTTTTGTGTCAATTTTTTCTTCAATAAAGATCTCCTCTCTATTTGTATCATACCAACGTATTTAGAACTCTGAAATTGCACTTTAGTCTTACACTGCGGTGCGGTTCAAAATAGGTAGGGACTTGCAAAAAATTAGAAATAATCCTCAAGAAAGTTTCTTATTCTGTATGAAATCAATGTATTAGAGATGATAATCTAGACAGCCTATTTATTGCAATCTTTTGTTTTTTTTATGTTTGGTCCATGTTGTTATATTTTATTATTTGTTATTATTGGATAGTAAACGTCTTTAATCCATATTTAGATAAAATTTACAATAATTGGGGGAATAAGTCAATAACAAAACTGCACACAATTTAATAATTCGTAATTATTTGACCTTGATTTTTACAATACTTTAATTTCCTTACAAAGGAAACTAACTTCGACAGAATCATATAAACAAAAGTTTCAGTATCAAACATTGGTTTCCTTTAGGCATCATGATGGAAAATACGCTTATGAATAAACAGAATTATGGAGGATACGAATTACCTTTCCCTAAATGTCAGCTTTCCATCAGATAGCGACCAAACCCTTCCACGATTTTATCGTACAGACAGCAAACGTTTATAACTCAACGCTTCAGTGATAAACCGAAATGAGCGCTATCAGAAAAGCCGGAGTGGATAGGAGAGACCATAAATCAGCTGTTTCTATAAGGACAAAAATTGTTGACAAAACTGGAGGACTTACGACATGCGAGCAAAACAAGGCCGGACAGAAATTTAGTGAGGGTCCTTTTCTCTCTCTCAACTCTCTGGCCATAACGTAGTATTTTATATACTCGTAGGTTTGGTCACTACAAGTCAATTTACTCATTTAATTTTTTATTTGAGGGGTCAATATGAGAGGAAAGACCAACTTAAAAGTAAAATTATGAAGAATTAAGAGGATGGCCAGGCAGATAAGCTTTCTCTCCTCTCCCCTCTCTCTCTTTCCCTCCCTCGCACTCTCTCTCTCCTCTCTCTCTCTCAGTCGCGTCTCTCTCATCCTCGTCCTCCTCTCTCCTCTCTCTTCCTCTCCTTCTCTCCTCTTCCTAGAATATATACTATATATATATATATATATAATATAATATAATATATATAATATATATATATATATATATGAATATATATATATATATATAATATTATATATAATATATATAACTAGATATATATAATATAATCTTTGTCATATCACATTAAATACAAAGCAAAAGAAAGGACAATAATTACATCCTAAACAAAACGGAATCGACTGGAAAAAAAACCATAACCACTTACTTAAACAAAGATTTTTTTTCATTTACTTTCTCAGAGTAAATATAAACAAAATGAATGCACTCAAGTACGAAAATTGGATTCCTCAGCGAAGGAAAAATTACCAACTATCTCACTCAAAATTTAATTTTGTTTGTTACAAAATCTCAGTGACACCCTAAAAACCAAATATACTCGAAAAATATATTAGGCAGAAAGTACCAACAAAATCAAACATCTATCTAAAGTGGGTTATCAGGGAGTTCGAATAAAAACAAAACATTCTCACGTCACAAATTGGAGGATGGTTTCCATTACTTGCTTAGGTTGCCAATATAAAACCTGACACAACCCGAAAAAGTTCTTCAATTAAGAGAGCCTCCAAATAACAAAAGCCGGGAAATGAAACATAAAACGCCGTCTCATTAGAGGGAAAAGGTCGCGAACCAGCAGAAACCGATGAAGCTCGGAACAAGAAAATTTGACGAACTTTGGTACTCCCAACTCGGAGGGGTCGAATAACGAGATAGAAATCAAGTGTTTTTTTTTTCTTTTTTTTTTTTTGCTTCTGCTCCGATCTGGAAAACGACTCACTAAACTCCACTCAATGGCTTTCGATTAACGTTTTTGAATTGTTTATTGTTAAACTTCTCTGCCTTGGAATAGGATTAGAGAAAAACTATAAATAAGCAGTAAGGAATCATCATTGAAAATAAATGATAAAGGACAGTTTTCTATATGTGATTGTGGTATTTTATGAATTTTTTTATTAGCTTGTTTACTATTCCGCATGTTTGAATTTCTTTTGTTACTGGTACATATATTACATACGTATTATATATATATATATTATATTATAATATATATCTATATATATAGATATATATATATAATATTATAATATTACTATATTATATATATTTATTTATTTATTTATATATAAATAAATATTCGATATATACAATAGCATAAATCTTCTTCTTCTTCTTCTTCTTCCCAGCTTGTTCCCAATTTTTATATGGGGTTCGCCCGTTTCAGATGAGCCCATTTCCATTCTATTTCTAGCCTTGCGCTTCTAACCTCATCCAATTCCCTTCTCATGTAAGTCTCCTCTCACACAGTCCTTCCATCTCTTTCGTGGTCTTCCCCTTCTTTTTCTTCTTCCTTGCACCTCCAACCCCCACCCCCCCTAGTATGTATCCCAGAGTGGTCCTCATCCTCTCCCTCAAACAGGTGTCCATACCATCTCAGCCTCCCCTCCTGCCACTTTCTTTGAACTACTTCACCCCCAACCTTAGTCGACCCCCTTATGTAGTCATTTTGATTTCTGATCCATATCCTCTCTTGTCACCCCAGACATACCACCTAAAGCATTCTCATTTCTGCCACATGCATCTTCTTCTGCTCTGTTTTTCTCATGCTTGCTGGTTTCCGTACCATACAGCATTGCTTGTTTCCTTACCACCCGTCTTGTGGAAATTTTCCTTTTAACCTAAGCCGGTCACTCTTTTGTCACAAAAGAATCTCCAGGAAGGCTGGCTCTCCATGTTGTTCCAGCCTGCCTGTTTCCCCATTGTTACTTTAATTCTTCTTCCAATACTTCCCTCCAAGCCGTTAACATAAAAGATTCCCAAATATTTAAACTTATCAAAACGCTCCTTATTTGCTCTCCACCAAGCTGAATACTTTTCTCTAGAATCAATCCCCCTCAGTGGTGAGACACAGATATTTCGGTCTTAGATCTACTTATTCTCATGTCCTCTGTCCCCTCCCCCAGTTACTTGTCTCCCCCATCTTTTCCAATTTCACTTTCCAGACTTTCTCTGCTCTCTGCACCACAGAACTAATATCATCCGCGAACATACAATATGTTTCCATGGTACTGTCCCCCTTACCTTTTACTTCCCTTATTATAAATCCATCCCACTACTTGTTTAAAGATAATAGGCTCAGAAGCCGACCCCTGGGTGGTAATCCCTAACTCTCAACCTTCAAAACCATTTCTTTCTCCCCAACCACTGCTCCTCACTCTGATAAATATCGGTTTCCTGGTACATCTCTTGTATCAATCGCACATACGTTCTCTGGCACCATCTCTTTCCCTCCCCAGGTCTCCCTCCAATAACCTCTGGTTTCTCGGGACTCGGTCCATAAGCCTTTTCAAGGTCAACTGAATTACCATATGTATGGTCCCTTTGTCTTTCACCCCGAATTTTTGATCCATTATTTGCCTCAGGACAAAATATACACCATCTGTTTTTGTTCCCCTTCCTTCATTAAATTCCCCATCTGCTCTTTGCACCTATTTGTACCTTCTTCTCTCAGTCCTAGCATCTATCATCACTTTAATGTCCTATAAACAACCACCCGACTCTTGGGACATCGCCTTTCCCTTTAAATTTGGGATCAATATACTATAAAACCATGCCCACTCATTTGGTATCTTTTCCTGTTCAAGGGAGCTTTATCATGGAAGATCGTACAGTATATCCAACTACTTCATCTCCTAATGCTTTCCATGACTCCACCGGAATCATGTCTGGTCCGGTTGACTTCCCATTCCTTCATTTTCTTCAGTGCATTTTAGTACCTCTTGCCTAGAAAACCTCATTACCATGAAAATGTTAAACTGCCCTTCCATCTCTTATTAATCTTATTATTTTCTTCATTTAACAACTGTTCGAAATAAAATTCTTTCCATCTCTTCACAAGTCTTCTTCCCCTTTTAAAGTACTACACCATCTTTTGATCCTTTATTTTTTGTTTGATATGTGTTATATCTTTGGTGCTCTTATTTTCTAGCCTTTGATAGCTTTGATCATCTTCTTTAATCCTTCCTTTGGTCCCCAGCCCTTAGATTATATAATATATATACATTATAATATATATATATATTATATTATTATATATATATACATATATATGATATAATATTATATATATTCCATATATAACACTTCCCTCCGCTGGAGACGGCAAGATCACCAACAAAAGTGATTTTATTTCACCTCAGGAAAGAAAGATCAAACTTAGTAGCTTCCCTCATTGAGTCTTCAAGACGTCCATTAGCAACTTTAAGCAAGTTCCTTAAATAAAAGATGAAGGGACGAAGGCGATTTTGGCCCCGTGTGAACGAAAATTGAAAATCGAAACAGGTAAAAGGATGGAGGTTCGAGATTGACCGAAAATTGTAAATGAATTCCCTGGGCCCTCACACATAGTAACAACATGCACAAACACACACACCACCACACACACACAAACATTACCCAACAACCACACACACACACACAACTATATATATATACTATATTATATATATATTAGTAGAGATATATATATATATACATAATATATTATTATTATTATTTTGTGTGTGTGTGTGTTTGGGTTGGGTGGGGTGGGTTTGTGTAGACAACACACATATTCGAGCTCATTCCAAAAATATGAAGTGCTGTTTATGAAAGCACGAGCCAAAAAACTATTTCGTAAAGCACAACGAATATCTTGAGTAAAAAGGCATTTAAATTTACAGAATTTTAACTGGAAGTTGCTACTCACAGCTTCATAAGAGCATTCATAATTCTTATCTCCTTTAATTCTCCAAAACAAAACCTTGGTGAAGGAAGAGGAAAGGTTCCGAGATACAAATGAGCAATCAAGATCTTCCAATCTTTTTCTGACGTTTCTTTGGGGATCACTCTGTTGGAGGGGAAGGCCGGTTGAACGTTGGAAGGAGTGGTGGAGGCAGAAGGTGGGATTGATTGATGGGCTTCAAAATAAGCTGTTTATTAAACGCAGGTACGTTTAGTTTTAATCTTGAGTGGAGAAGTTCTCATCTTATTACAAGGGAATTAAACGAAAGGAAATAGATCATTTACAAAAATAATCTTCTCTCTCTTCTCTCCTCCTCTCCTCTCAGTCCTCTCGTGCTCTCTCACGCTCTCTCTCTCATCTCTCATCTCTGTAGCCAAAATACAGATTGAAGGGGGTTTTCAATTTACGTACAGTGGTAATGCCATCCATTTAGGACCGCCAAAACTTATCACCACACACACACCTACACACACCAAACACACACATAAATATAGTATATATATATATATATATATATATATATATATATAATATAAAATATATATATATATAATATACATATATTCATATTTCATATATATATATATATAATATATTATATATTATATATATATCTATATATTATATATATTATATATATTATAATAATAATATATACACCCACATAGTTAATTATATTATATAATTATATTATATATTATATATATATATAGATATATATATATTATATAATATATATATATATATATATACACACACATATAATCTTATATATAATACTAATCACAGAGAGAGAGAGAGAGGGAGAGAGAGAGACGAGACGGGAGAGAGAGAGATCTTGTAACCATATCGACCCATCGCTCACAACTTCAGCACTCGTGGGTCGTACTATAGTGGAAAGGAAAAAGTAGCTTTAGGTCTATTTTCAGAAAGTTGGCTAAGTAATTCGGATAGCTTCATGAATATTAATCTGAGCCTTCATTCTTATCTCCTCATATTGTGATGTTCCATCATGACGCCACGTTGGGAGGAGAGGCTGGGATAAGAAAGAGAATAAAAACAATTATTTGACAGAAAAGGAAATTTTAAATCTATAAGCGGAATATATATATATATATTATAATATATTAGTAGATATATAGATATATATAGATAATATATATATTATATATATATTATCTTATTACATATACATATTATATAATATATATAATATATATATATATATAGTATATATATAATAATATCATATTACATATATAATATAAGATATATATTATTATTATATAATAATAACTATATATTATATATAATTCTATAAATAATATATATATTCATATATATATAATTATATTATAATAACTTATTTGGATATATATATTATATATTAATGTATAATATATATATTATATATATATATATTATATAGATATATCTATATATATATACTATATATATATATATTATTATCTATATATGAGGGCTTTTTCCTTTGGGCACTTGACAATTATTGAAGTTGAAAATAATGTTCATTATTCAATTTCGTATGAAAACTATAAATTATTATAAAATATTTTCGAATAAAAGCCACCCCCTACAAGCTCTCTCTCCCTCTATCTCTCTCTCTTCTCTACGATCATCTCTCTCTCCTCTCTCCTATCTTCTCTCATTTGTAACACCACCCACCCACGCACAAACATGAACTAACTAGCGCTACTTTGAAGTTTTTGCCGGCGAAAATAGTTATTTCAAGATGGTCCAGATGACTGAGAGAGAGAGAGGAGAGAAGATGAGGTCACCAAAAAAAAATCCAATAACTTTTGAGTTTTGATGATAACATTCCCAGGTTATAAAAAGTCTTTAGGCCGTTGAACTTTGGCTAATGCTCCTCTCTCTCTCTCTCTCTCTCTCTCTCATTTCTCTCTCTCTCCTCTCCTCATCTACTCTCTCATCTCTCCGCCTGCGTTTAAAAACCATGTAAAATTAAATTAATAAAGTATCTTTCGATTCTTTCTTTGTGCTATAAACTCTCTCTCTCTCCTTCTCTCTTCTCTCTTCTCTCTCTCACTCTCCTCTCTCTCTCTCCCTTTGGAATTCCTACCAAGTGGGTCGAGATCCCAAAGTAAACAAAATCCAGTTTTTATATTTTGGCTCCCGCTCGCAAAAACACTTCGTCTATTAAATTTCATATATTTCTTAGGTTTCTTTTTGCGTGTCATTTTCATCAAGGAAAATAGTTATATAAATAAGAATATATATCTTTTTTGCTTTGAAAATAATTAGGAGGATTAAAAGTACTCAAGTCGCACAAAACAAGAAAACAAAACCCTTGAACGAATTACCGTTGAGATACAAATGTCAAATCTCCCTCCCCACATTTTCAGATAAGGAACAGATTAGGTATCTAAGTGACTTAGTTTGACCAATACGTAATTAGAATTGATTTTAATATATGAGTTAAACAGATTCAATCCGTAAGTACTAAAAATCTGTGTTTGTTCATCACTCTGTTGCTTCAGAGTTCCCAGAACATATCACAGGCTGCCAATCATTATTCATTGAAAATGCTCATGGAATATGACCAAGCGCCAGTTTTGATGAAAGTTTTGAATGTTCAATGAAAAAGGGGAAAAAACTGTGGTATTCACCTTCAGGGTACATCCAAATTCACGGAGTTATTTAATCCATTCGTACAACAGTAATTAATTCACCGTTTCGAAATAACAAAAGCATTTGTACAAAGGCTATTGATATGATTAAGCTCGTTGAATTGAATGATTGAGCCACGTTTCATTTGGCAGTAAATTAAACCGTTCTCTATTTGTTGGATCATGGTTTTCTAAATATATTGTTGGGTTTCCTAGAATTCTATCTGAAGTGGAATTGATCACTTTGAGGTATATTGAAACTATATTATATGATTTTACATATATATATATATATATTATATATAGATATATATCATATATATATTATATATATATATATTATATATAATATAATATATATATATGTATGTGTTTGGTGGGTATGTATGTCTGAATATGTTATTGTTCACATGAAATGTAGCATTAATCTTTGTATTCCTTAAGAGTTCTCGAGTCTGTGGCCATTACATTACTAATTAACCTAAACGCTTCCTTATTTGAAGATTTTGTCAAAAAAAAGAGTTATTCAAAATCGTCAAGGTACCATGTGAAAAAATAAAACAAAAACAGATACATTAAGTGATTGATATCTGACGAGGACAAATCACAGGTCTATAAAAAGCAGACCAAATAGCATTATGGAGGACAAATATCGTTAAATCAATTCAAAAATAAGCTTTGTTTTTCAATATAAGCATGTTTTTAGACTTAATTACTATGCCCTTACTTGAATACCCAATATTTTGTGAGCCATAGCTGCGTTTAGGTAAGAACAAAAGTAGAAAAAAAAAAAGGAAAAATTGAAGAATTTCCAGAGTTCCCATCGGTTGTCCTTTTATTGTCCTTTAATTACCAAAAGACAAAGAACGTTTTTTCGTTGCATAGATAAACGACGTTCATTAGGCGACCTCATGGAATATGAAAGGAGGAGGAGGAGAAGGAGGTAGGTGAAAGAGAAGGAGAAGAGAGAAAGAGAAGCAAGGGAGATAAAATATTCTCAAGAAGAGACTCGTCAGAGTTTACTTCATGTAAAGGACAGCTCCCGTTAAAAGGCTTCCGCTATGCCTTATCCGAGGGGATACTGATGAGAGAGAGAGACAGAGAGAGAGAGAGAGAGAGAGAGGAGAGGAGAGAGAAGAGAGAGCGAAGAGAGTTAATTAAATAGAATACAAAACAGATAGAGTAACCTAGGGGCGGAAGATCGATCAACCCCTTTTAGCTAAAGCCTTTATACATGTATACCGAAAATAGATTTATTAATGCCAGGTCATTTTTATCTTATTTTCTTTTACATATATACACAAGCATACATTACGTTAATATTATAGTATTCATATATAATTATATAAATTAAATATATATATATTATATATAATAGTATATATATATTATAATATATATATATAATATATTACAATATAGATAATATGTAGTTTGCTCGCAAAAAAACCGTCTCTTTAAAACTGCACAAAGAATAATTGGATTTAGACCTCCAAGTGTTTATATATAGAAAAAGGAATTTGGAAAGGATTGTGTGCCAGCTACAAACGGTTTTGGTACGATGGACGGAAAACCAAAAGAAAAATGAAAAACAAAAACCAGAGAGAGAGAGAGAGAGATGAGTTGAGAGAGAGAGAGGGAACCCTTTTTCAATACAACTTGAAAAGAAAAAATGACAAGAGATGCATATGCCATCAGATCAACAAACAAAACAAATATCCACCAACCGTGTCTAAATGTACAAAAACCTTTTTATGAAACTCTGGCAAACGTTTTTTTTGCAATTGCTTTTGGATAACACCGATATTCAAAGAACTTTTTCCTTTTGTATATGTTAAACTTAACATTTAAAGATGGATATGTTTTAATTGATTTATTTTGAATGCAATTGGAATATACGTTTGTTACATAAATTATTGAGTTTCGCAGACTACATGCATACATAAATTTTTTAAATTTATATTATAATAATATAATATAGATAATTATATATTATATATAATATATATATAGATAGTTAATCTATATATATATACACAGAGTAGGGAGGAGATGAGAGAAATAATATTCAGTATAATTTGTGAGCATTGCATAATGGTATAAATTTAAATATAGATATTGTAATATTATAATATATATATTATATAATATATAATAATATTATATAGTATATATAATATATATATATTATATATCTTATATAGGTAATATATAGTAATTTTAAATATGATATATATATATATATATATATATTATAGATAATATATAGATTATATATAGGTATATAATATATTTAAACAAATATAGATATATATAGAGAGTATATATCATAATATATAAGTATATATATATATATATATATATATATAATAATCTATTATTACATAACAATACATACATATATTATATAAATTATAGATATATATATATAAATTAAAATTTTACTATATTAGATAAGATATAATATTATATAAAATATACTATATATATATATAGAATATATTATATAGTATATATATATATAGATATATATATATATATATATAATAATTATAGTAATATATATATATACTATATATATATATAATATTATATCATATATATATATAATACTATATATAATACTTTATTATTTATATATAATAATATATAATATATAATATATATAGAACGAGAGAGAGATTGGGAGAGTCGACTGTGAGGATCATGATTTTAGATTTACTCGTAAGTCCGAGAATTTGCAACAAATTATTTCAGAATTCAAACAGACTGACGGTAGACACCTGACAGACAGGCTGACTGACAGGAAGATAGCTGACAGACAGATACTGACTGAAGAGAAATTCAACAAGTTATCTTGTGTTAATTGCAGGTCTTAAGTTCTGAATCAGAGAAGGTTCTTGATTATTGAATTGTACTGTTAATAGTTATTTATCTTTTATACATGGAAGAAATCACTGAAGATGAAAAACAATAATGTCTTTTTAAGAGGCAAATATCCTACCTCTTAATATTGTCATTGAAACTTTGTTGTTGTAGAACGTTGCCGGTATCTCGTTAAACTAAATAACTTGTAACTGGGACAAAATACACTCGAAGTGCTTTGTCATATCCTAAGTAACACCAGCCATGCTACGACAGGTGAGGAATCAACTAAGAAAGCTTTTAACTTCTGTCACCAGATGTCACCACCAACGGTGATTGACCTTCTGTTATCGCAGGTCAAGGCAGGTCAGGAATAATGAAATTCAAGGGAATCCAGCTGTTTTCATAAAATCAAATACATTGCACTATTAACTTAGAAACAAACAGATATTGAAGTAAATAAAAAAAAAAAACTTACTAATTGATGGCAGCGTAATTACATTGTCATATTACCTCTAAAATGAATAAAATATTAGATATAATGTTACAAAAGCCTTACAAAAATATGGCAGTGAACGTACAAGGGAATACCTCCTGCTTTTTATGCAAATGTGAATTCATTTTTTTTTTTTTTTTTGTTTTTTTTTTTTTTTTTTTTTTTTTTTGCCTGAAGTAATCAATCACACCAAAGTCATTCATTGTAAGTTTGGTTAATCATTCACAGACCGTACTCGCCCTCCCTCCCAATCCAACACACACCTGTCAGGTAGATCAATCAAGGAATGATGTTTCCCCGTCATTCTACAAAGTTTGTTGGCATCTGTCACAGTGGAGGTTGGTTGGTAAACACAAGGAGAGAAAAAGCGGATTCCCTTTGCATTTAAAAAAAATAAAACTTGCTATTAACTGTAATTAGATTTCCCTACGATGAATGTGTATGTTTACTCTCTCTCTCTCTCTCTCTCTCTCTCTCTCTCTCTCTCTCTCTCTCTCTCTCTCTCATAAAGTCAACTAACGTAGGGTAACTGGCACTTTAGAATCAGAATACTTCTTATCACTGACTGTAACATCCAAAAGAAATACGTGGCTATAGGGATTAAATTCATAGTAATTATTAATTCCAAAATAGATTTGCATTTTAATAATATCAATAATAATATATGATTATAAAATATTCCTTAGAACAAAACGGCAAGAAACATTACTTACTAAGTAACCGAATCAATATTTATTTCCGGAACAGATGACACATAAAAAAAAACAAAAAAAAAAAACAAAAAAAAAAACATCCACATTCGAAAAAGCAAATTGTCTGAATTCAAGAATGTTTGTGTCAATCATCGTTAACGATCAGTTTGTCAACTTTTTTAAAAATATTCTTTTGTTGACAAATAACCTTTTGATGGCTTTGTTTTCTCTCTAGATATTGACCTGATCAGGAGAGAATAATTGCCACCCTTCCCCCTCGTTCACCACGTACCTTCACCCACCCCACCCCACCCCAAAATCCACCCAACTCCCCACCCCAAACTCCACCCACTCCCCACCCCAAACTCAACCCAACTCCCCAACCCCAACAAACTCAAACTCCCAGCACACCTCCTTACTCAACCTCACCCAACCCCAACCCAAACTCACCAAACCTCACCTCCAGCCCCCTTCCCTTTTTCACCACTACATCTTACCTCACCCCAAGTCCCCACTACCAACCCAACCCCACCACCCCACCCCCACCCCAAGCCCCATTCCATCTCCCTGCACACCACCCCCCAGAACAAAAATCCATTCTTGTATTTCTACTGTTATCCCAACTGATAAAACAAGCGAAACAGACAAAACTGACAGGATTATAGGTGGAACTGAAGGGTCTCTTTGAACTCTTATTAAAACAGCATTACCTAAAATGAAAACTTTCTCCCAACGCCACAGGACGAAAGAAAGATTCTAGCAAAGATTGAAATGACCATTGAAATAATATTATCAAAATGCCCCAAACTGAACTTCCTTTATATATTAGTATCTTGCTTACAAATCATATACATATTTTCTAGTTGTGGATTTGCGATCGAAGCCTGGCCTTTGGAAAGTCTATGATTGTTCATATCATACATTGCATGATGGACATCGGGAGAACTTCATGCAGTTACCTTCAGGAGAGAGAGAGAGAGAGAGAGAGAGAGAGAGAGAGAGAGAGAGAGAGAGAGAGAGAGAGAGAGAGAGAGAGAGAACTGAACGTTATTATGTAAGATAAATACTTGTGGAAATGAGAAGGTATATGAAAATTTATGCTAGAGTTTTTAATGTTAATCAAGAATTGTTATTGATAAATGAATAATATTAAGTATTTTATCACATATTTCCTTTATGAGCGGTTTACGGACATTAAATAGATAGACAAAAAATCAATTATTAGAATTAAATGCAGTAAAATTTACAATCATAAATTGCTTATCGAGTAAATGTAAAAATATCGGTTTACGGACATTTAATAGATAGAAAAAATCATTATTAGAATTAAATGCAGTAAAATGTACAATCATAAATTGCTTATCAAGTAAATGTAAAAATATTTTATTTCACCTCCTGGGATAGGTTTCTCATAAAGCAGCCAAAAATGATTATCGAAAGTTTGACAAAATATCAAAGCGAGACAATATAAAACATAATGTTCGTCAAAAAAGAAAACTTTGTAATTGAGGTCCAGTAATCTTGAAAATGATGCAGTTTCAAAATTACAGTTTTTGCTTCCAGAAGAAAGAAAAAATATTTGAAAAATAACAGGGTTAACAGAACTGAACACACATAAGTGAGGCAACCTAATTAGAGTTTTTTTCTGATTAGCCTTTGTTTCAGGGTTACCAGTCTTAATCTCTCTCTCTCTCTCTCTCTCCCCTCCTCTCTCGTCTATCTCTCTCTCTCATCTCTCTCACTCTCCTCTACTGGACCTCCATCAAATAGTATATAAAACTAAAAACTGATATAGCATGGCTTACTTTAGATTTTTTCCTCCTTTCACACGTAAAAATAAAATATTAAAGCAACAACAGAAGTAAAAATAGCGTTTTTTTTTTTTATTTTATTTTATCTGTTTTATAAATGTTAGAAATACCTAGGTGGAAACAGATCGTGTATATATTTTCTAGTATGTATGCATATATATATATATATATATATATATATATATATATATATATATATATATATATAATATATATATATATATAGATATAGATATATATATATATATATATATATATATATATATATATATATATATATATATATATATATATATATATATATATATATATATATATATATATATACAATATATCAAACGAACTTATAACGTCATAATGAGTATGGTAAATACAGTGAAGAAACTCGTGCAACAAACAAATATAAGTAAAGTTCTAACTTCTTTGAGATTTCCTCTGCTACTTTGACCAAAGTTATTTCCTTCAGGCCAAAAGATCAGGAATTCCAGAGGATCTGTAATCAGTGTTTTTTTGGGGGGGGGGGTTGGGTAAGCCGGCAAGGGTGTTCTTTGTTTCCGTAAGTTGACTTTTACATTATATTATTGTTTTGATATTTTAAATTACATATATATATATATATATATATATATATATATATATATATATATATATACTATATATATATATATATATATATATATATATATATATATATATATATATATATATATATATATATACATACAAATTCTATATATATATATATATATATATATATATATATATATATATATATATATATAATATACAATATATCTATATATATATATATATATATATATATATATATATATATATATATATATATATATATATATATATATGTGTGTGTGTGTGTGTGTGTGTGTGTTTGTGTGTAATTGTGTATCTGTATACTATATGTATATGTATATGCGTATGTATGAATATTTGTGTGCATGATAGAACTCAACAAGAAGCCAATAAGCATTTATATCTACCAACATTCCTAATTTGAATACATACTTTCTTCACCTGTAAAGATGTTTAAAACATTAATCATCAACCTCTAGTATCTTTACAAAAAAAACATTAGAGTGATGCACCAATTCACTGAGCAAAAGTAAATTTTCCATTGCACGGTGTATCGTAGGGCTATTTTTATGTTTAAGATTGTCATTATTTAAAGTTGATTTGTGCATCTAAAAACGTGTTTTTTGGGAAAACGAATAACAAATTAATCATTAGTGATAGGGTTTAAAGAAGCATTACTTATACTCCTTGATATTTTTACAAATTATATAGTATTACAATTATACATAGTTCAGAACAAAATGAGCAATAAAAAACTACTTAAAAGTTAGCATTTAAAAAAAAAGGTAATCAAATCATTAACTAATTTCGAGGGAAAATTCTTCAAATTAAAAATTCTAAATCTTATTTATTAAGCAAATTTATTTTCGGAAATGTTAAAATCGCCACCTTTCATCCGAAGACCCGGGTTAATACAATGTGACACTCCATAAAGAATTGACGTAACACTTTTAAAGATGTAGTGGCAGAGACATCAGGAGTGAAAAGTTCCCCATAAAAATATGATTAGCGGAGACAACGGTGCAAGAAAATTTAACATTCCAGTGAATAATTGCTTTCACATTTCCATCCAAAAAATATATATTCTGAGCAGCCCTATATGGCATTTGGCGTGATTAATTAATGATTTCATACTGGACTCACTCAAGCTTTATTCAGCACAGCCAGAATATGAGCATAGTCCGTTGAAATGATGATACAAAAGGCTTTATAGGTTTTTCAGCAAAGATAAGAGACCAGCCAGGTTCAACGCGGAACTTGCAAAGCGAACAGAGACACAGCAATCGCAGTTTGCTTGGGAGTCAGAAATCATTAACTGTTTCTGCTGAATCCGAGATTAATCCCCATCATCAGTGCTGGTCGACTCGGGATATTGGGTTTGCAGTCTCTCTTGTGAATATGGTGGGCTGATATAAATTCATATTCAGCTCATTAAAATTGATATCACTAGGCTACAAAATTATGTTCTACTCATTATTAGAACTGCAGTTTGGGTATTTATAGTTTCATCAAAGACCGTATAGCCAAAGCTCTCTGAAAAACGTTCCATCGAATTCCGAGATATTCGTCGCCACGTTGCTTTCCTTTCATTGTGCACATAACCCAATCAGTCTCCATACGGTGCAGCCCAAAAAGGGTGCAAGAATACATCCTCAGATACAGGGAGTCGAGACGCAAAACGAATCCACAACGATATCTCTCCTCTCTAGGCGAATCTCTTCCTGAATAGGGCAGCTGCTGAGGATGATCGCAAAATACCAAAATATTGGATATCTTTTCATTTTTCTCCACGTAGGCGTAATAAGCCTATTGAGAGTAGATATTCTCGCGGACTGCGAGGAGGTAAGATTCTACATCGCTTCTATTGGTTTTGGGGAATATGATAAGGCGATGTCATCCCTTTCCATAAAATGGAAAAACCTGAAATATGAAATTCATATGTTGTGACTAAATTTTTGTAATATTTCTTCAACACTTCACCAAGACAATGATATTGATGTACACTAACTGTTATTGCTATCTGCCTAAAGTGGACTGGATTCCTACCATTATTATTATTATTATTATTACATTATTATTATTATTATTATTATTATTATTATTATTATTATTATTATTATTATTATTATTATTATTAATTCTCGAAAGCTCTCGCTTCTTATATATATGTTTTCCTATTCCCTGTACAATTTTCTTCACTATTTTTGACATACTATTATTATTATTATCATTATTATTATTATTATTATTATTATTATTATTATTATTATTATATTGTATTATTATTTATTATTATTATTATTACTAATGAGTATTTAATGGAATCAAGTTATATAGCTCATTGTATAAATTCAAAGTATTTTGTCCCCGTTTGTCAACTATTTGCAACGCATCTGGGACCGAAAAGATATATGCAACACATTACGAAATTAGCATATGAATTTCTTGCACGTAAGACAGGACGGTTGAAATTGTCAGCAAGCATTAACATTCATTCTGTATTTTGTGATTCAAATGACATAAATTACGCTGCTGCTAATTGGTCGCGCTTTATAAGGTGAATTATGAATCGTTTGGGCCTGTAGAGTCGGTGTTGCCTTTGCTGTTGAATTGAAGTCAGGAATTATACTGCGTTTTAAGTGTAACCTTGAATTGTTGACAAAAAATAAGACCGTGAATTTTCATTTCTCGTTCTGGCTATATAATGCGTTAAAGTCGGGCGCTGTGAAATGAAGTCAAGAGAAGAGTTTGGGTTGCAGAGATGACTGATATGATGACAATGTCGAGAATGAGATGGTTTGGGCATGTGGTCAGGATGAGAGAGGAGGAAGGGGTGAGGGGGCCCGTGGGAGGAACCTGGTAAAGGGAAAAAGGTCAAGAGGAAGGGTAGAGGGTCAGAAGGTGGTCAGTATTAGGTGGAATTTGGAGAAGAGTGTTTAGCGGAGGAAGATAATTTCGATAAAGATGATGAGAGGACATCAAGGCAACCGACCCCTAAGCTTATGGAACCGAAGAGAGAATGAGTTGGCAAGAGACTATGGAAGTGAATAACTAATTCTTCAAGACTTCAACTTGATAAAAATAAATATCAGAGTGAGCCTTATCAGTATGTTTACAAGCATATATTTCAGTAATGGATCATGGCTCCAAACATCACAAGTTCTACCATGATCTTCTCTTCGTCTATTTTGGAATTTCTTTTCGAATTTCTTTCAGTTCCTTCCATTGTTCAGTCTCCGCTTATGCATTTTGCAAAAGCTCCAGATCTAAGCGTCATTCACTGTTAGCGGCTCGTTCAAACACCCCATTGAGGCTGCACAAAACTGCCACAAACACTTTAGACTCAAGTGTAAATGAGGCAGAGGAGCCAAGGCTGTTTAACGGGACCTCCGGAAGCCTGGTTTTCCTTTAACAGAAGCCAAAGACCATAACGCATCCGGTTTTATTTACTGAGAAGAAGAAGAAGAGAAGAAGAAGAGAAGTAAGAAGCAAGAAGAAGGAAGAAGAAGAAGAAGTCGGGAGTAAAGGAAACAATAGAACAAAGTATTGTTTTTGGCAAAATCTGTTTACGTAATCCGAATGAAGTAAACAGTTGGGCCATTTGGGGAGGGGTTTAGTGGTTTATAAGAGGATTTAGTCTTTCACAGGACAGATAGTTCGTCGTGTGAGCAGGAATGAGCAAGCTGTTGTGTGATTTATGAGTGCTACGTGGCTTGTGTACACAAAGGATGAATAATATTGCCAGTCTCTCTCTCTCTCTCTCTCTCCTCTCTCTCTCTCTCTCCCTCTCTCTCTCTCTCTCTCTCTCTTCTGTAAGCACTTCCAGGTGTTGCGCGATCGTGTCCGTTGCGATCAGGATGTCATCCATATACACACACATTTTTGCCCAATAACCCGTGCAAACAAAACTGTGTTCACCAACCTGGTAAAAGTCATCGGACTGCCCTAATAAACCGAAAGGCATTCGCGTAAATTCATAGTGTCCCTTGGTCACTGAAAAGGCGGTATATTCCTTGCTACTCTCGCTGAGAGGGACCTGTAAGAAACCTTGCGCCAAATCAATTGAGCTATAAATATTATCTCCCCCAATTTCGACAAAAAGATCTGGTATTCACGGCGACTGGGGTAGCGGTCAGGGATCGTTTTTCTCATTTAAACGTCTAAAATCGATGCATACACGGACCGAACCGTCTTTCTTAGGTACCGCTAAAAGGGAAAGTTGTAAGGAGACACACTGGGTCTAATGATTCCTTATTCTTCCCATCTAGTTAACTTCTTTCTCTACTGTTCTCTGATTTGAAAGGTATTCGATATGCAGGAATATAAATAGGTTTTGAGTTGCTCTCCAAATTTACCTTATGCTTTAAAACACATTAGTCAACCCAATTATCACCTTGCAAGGCTACCATATCCCCAAATTCTGCCAAGAGCCCGCGTTATCGCTTCAACGTGTTCGCTATAATCCGCATTAGCCAAATGTTCTCTAAACGTTTGTTTCCTTGATTGTATTTCTGCCTCCGAAAACTCAGGTTTCCCCTCTACGATAGCCACAGAACCACTATCACAATTCCAATCTTGGAAGTCTACTATATATGATGTTTTTCTGGTATCTCCTAGCTGTATCATTACAGTTTAATAGCTACCACCCACGTAACCCCATTCTTGGATACAATGTTCACCGATGCCGTGCTAACAACTGCTCTGAGCTTTCGCTGTTTTCAATAACACACGCATCTTTGGGTTTTCTCAATTTCCGTCAATTTTAACTTTTACCATAATCTTTTGACCTGGTAGTAACATAATATCTTCAAATAAAACAAAACCTCTATATTTGTGGTTAGTATCTCCCCTTGCCACCAGCCCCAGTATTATACCCAACATTGTTAGTATCAGAATAACATCCATATTAGTATCATCACCAGTATTGTTAGTATCATTGTTACCACTATGAACTCTGATAGAACCCTCGTAATCATCTCCCGGATCACCAACGTGTGTTTTAACATTACCTTTCCCCATAACACTCGTATCACCGCCATTAATACCACCGAGCACCTCTCCTCTTTCAATAACCTCCATGTCCTCCATTCTATTCACGTCCCTCACATGGTATGAGGTAACCCATTTACCCGATTGTTATCCCATTAGCACCCTCATGGATCGAAATCTTGTGTCTTCCTACTAGCAGGATGACCCAACAAGAAATTTTATTACCTAAGGCAATTCCTTTTATTACCAAAAAAAGGTTCTGTTAACACTCTGTCACCGAGAGCAAACCTTATTTGTACACAACCCACCCCGGGTGTTTAATCTATGGGCTTGCACATCACACACCGTCTCCGTAGAGGGCTGCAAAGGATAATTGGAGAACATGGATTGATACAAATTATAGTCCATTAGATTTATTGATGCCCCGGTGTCTATATAAAAAATTGGGATATCCCACATCCCATACTGTTCCACAGACTATAGGCTTGGGCTCTGGGCGTCCCCAACGAGACCACAATGGCATGTACCAATCACCTGTACCTTTTTGTTGATCGGGCTTCCAAAAATTTCGCCGATCCCTTTGCCCTCTGGTTGACCTGCCTGGGAAGTTCTCACATTATAATAACCATAACCTTGAGGTGCAGGCCTCGCATCTCTCCGTATCTGAGACTGACAAGACTGCCAATAATGCTCAGTACTTTTACACATTCCACCCCAATATTTAACCCTACACAATTTCTTTGGATGTCCTGGTTTATTGCAGTTGAAACACCGCAACTGCTGTTGCTTTTGATCGATCGATCTTTTGTTATCTCAACTTTTGCACACAGACGATGAGGAGAAAGTTCCGTGTCTCTCTGTACCCTATCCCTCGGGCCTGTCCCGTTAAAAATTGTGCTATCTACGGTGGGACATTTAGACCTGTGTTTATCTATTTGGGTATAAAGTAATTCTTCATCTGAGGTAGGCTCAACCTTTCCATCAAAGCTATCCACTATTGCATCGGGTACCTAGTGTAATAGCAGGGAAAAATAGATCAGTTTATGAACATTATTTGTGGAGGGAGATTATCCCCTGTAACCCATTGTTTTAGATATTTTCAATTTTCCTCACCCAATCTGCCACTGCATCAAACAGCTTTGAACTATGTTCTACAAGGCTATTAGTGCCTTTCCGTAGTTTTATAAAGACCTCAAAGGTCTCTCAAACCCATATTCTCAGTGTTCCTTTGAGCCATATGCTGTTTTCAAAAATGCTTGCAAGTCTGTCCAGGTACGACCTTTTTTGTAATTGGAAACTCCTTGACCGATGACTGAGGTCTCCCTTATTGAAATCTAGCAAAGCTTTCGCCTCTCTGAATGCCTCTACATCGTCTACTATATTCTTTCCCACAAGTTAAATAGTTATTAACTCCTCTATGCAAAATATTACAGGCTGTGACAATGCGCCATCCACAATCCCTTTGAACGGGCTGACCACCGCAATAATGTTCGTCACATGATGTAGTAGCGTCGTCGGTTTAGCCTCCGCCATTTTATCTTGTTTCCCAAGGCTGTTTTTTTCCGACACTTCCCCTCCCGATCTCAATAGCATCAATGTATTTATATACACTAAACCCAATCAAAAAAAAAACAACAAAGAAATTTTCCCCCCAAATAAAATGGATAACCAAAAGGTAAGCGTGCCCTGTCCCCAATCACAAAATCACCCCCACGAAAATGACAATAAAAAAATAATAATAATAAGGAAGGGATAGGAAAAGAAAAAGAACGCAAGATGGTTCCGAGCTAACTCGCCCTCTCTCTCTCTCTCTCTCTCTCTCTCCCTCTCTCTCTGGCAGACTCGCCGCAAAAATCCCACTCAGGCAAGTTCGCCACATACAAACACAAGGAACATGAAACAAGAACAAAAAGGTTAAAGAAAATCCACAAAATATAAAAAAAAAGAAAAAAAAATAAAGAAAAAAAAAAAAAACTCGAAAATACACTTACGTCTTCATATGACCGTAAACCGAATTCACATACACTGCAAACATGCTCGAACTGCAAAACACTTTAATATGTCGAAAACTAACTTTTTCTCCCCCCGTTTTTTTTTTTTTTTTTTTTTTAAACACCTTTATTCCGTAATCTCAAGAAATCAACTGACTTGGCTTGGGTAGAGGAAGACTGTCTGAGGAACAGCTTTTCTCTGTCGAATCAGCAGGTAATGAACCCTGAGTTGCCTGTGACATGATTAATAACCCCTTTTCCTATCAAAATAAAAACGAAACCCCCTATTTCTAACTGGTCACCAGTCCCTTTGGAGCGTACCTATAGCTTGAAAAATATATAAAAATCCTTTACCGCGGCCACCACTGTATCCCCCCCTTATCCCTAAACTACACAAACTGGGAACTCTTACCTGTTGCCAACGGTGCCCTGTCTGTAAGATGTCAGAGGCTTATTAAGACTGCGTAAAATAAATATAAAAATACTATTTATTTCCCAAAGCAATTGGTTATAACAAAGACAAAATGATTAACAAGTCATAATGGCATAAACACCCAAATCTAACCCATAAGAAACCAGTAAGATAACATTCTACCCTCCTGACTAAGGTTACACTCTCAAACCCCAAAAAGTCATATTGTCTAGTATTAGTCAGGTTAGAGAATCCCGTTTCTAATCAACCATGGAATCGGACCCATCTGTAATAAAGATATTATGTATAAAAACATATTCCCTACATCACTCTTTTCAAAGTATTTACGAAAGTAGAGTATTTTCACACTTCTCTCTCTTTTCCAAAAGGTAACAGTTTTTCTAAGTTTTTATAGAATGTGTCCTACCTTTTCGATGGGCGTTTTCTCCCGACACTCGGAGCAACCACTTGACGTTATCTCTTTTGCACAAAGAATGCGTCTTCCACAAGTACCCTGAACCAGTAGGCCTGTAATACGCGTACAAACGAATGCACATGCCTCGCAAACGGGGAACGACCTCTGAGACAAGTTGCTTGTTCAGCAAATACCTTTTTCTCCAATATGAACTAGCAGCGTACCACCCCTTGTCTCTAGGCGAGTAGAGCTATGTGACTTTATTATTATATAAAACACTTTAAACATATTATTAGCCATTCCCCCTCTTTTCACCTCTTAAGATATGCATCACATTCATTAAACATTCTTAATTTCTTCTTATTTTCAGTTGTGATAGTGAGTATTCCTCTTCTGGATTGTCTGTTGAAGCGTGGTTCCCAAACTAGACCAAACCAAAGACCCCCAGATATGATGCATCCCCCCAGCCGAGGACCCCAGTCAATCAAAGGTTATTATTGCCATACCGTGACACCCTGTGCAACGTTGTACATTTAATATTTGCATAAACCTGCACAAATTAAGTATAAGTAAATATATAAAATGTTTTAAAAAATTTTATTGCTCTAAATTCGATACATAGTAGAATTGTAAAAACAATTAGGATTATGATATATTATAAATGATGATGCAATAAGACTAGCTTGCACACCGAAGTATCAATAACACCGACACAAGGATGATAGAGATTGTATATTTTTGTTTTTTTTATATATATAGTTTTCTTGAGCTGAAAAACAAAATTGACCTTGATTTTTTCATTGTGTCGTGGATCTTCTCCTGGACCCACGTGGTTCGTGGACCCCAGTTTGGGAACCACTGTGCTAAGTATAAAGGTTATTCATATGCTGAAGTTAGCTATATATAAAATTGGAAAAAAGAAAAAGCTAAGGAAATATGATATTTTCACAAAATAAAAAGCCTATCTGGTTCAGCAGAGATTGCATATTATTTACTACTGGAATCCTGGAAAAGAGATGGAATTTGTTATATGAAGGTACCTTAAGCCCTTTTAGTAGTTTATGGTAAATACAAATATCGCCATTTAATTTATATGAAGACACTGCTATGCATATAAAAAAGCTTACTTACTTATTTACACACACACACACACACACACACACACACACACACACACACACACACACACACACACACAGAAAATACAGATCTCGAAGCACGTTGCATTCGCCTTTACAGGTAAAGCCAGAAAACTTACTCAAAGTAAGAATTCCCTCTGGATAGCCTCTAGAACTTGGGAAATAGTTTAGGGACTGGTTTCAGAAAAGGGACGCCACTGGAAAAATAAGATATAATTGGGAAATATGGTTTCTTCATAACATCCAAAAAAGAAAAAACAAAAAAAATTCCACGAAGTTTGCCTTAGGTAACTGGTGAAGAAAATCATTTGATTTGAACATGTACTATATATGCAGTCTTTCAAAATTGAGCTTTAATGACAGAATTCAGTGGTGGTAGTCACGTAATCAACCAAGCGTTTTTATAATAATAATAATTGCAGTTGTTTTATGCGTCTTAAGGCTCCTCTTCTGAATATATTTATTTACAAGTTCGGTGTGGAACAGAAACGTGCAGTAAAGTGAGTGCCAATGAGAAAGGTGTCAAAAAAATGGCAGCGTTAACAAAGCAATCTAAATAACAAATAGGACAACGTATAATTCATTAGGCATCCAGCTGAGTTCGCAATGTATACTAATACACACGCCATAACAAAAATGATGCAATAAAACAGTTAACTGCGTTTGTGCCCGAATTCAGTGAGGAGAGAGTCGGAAAGAATGTTACTTAATAAATAAACTAAGCGCGAAGATAGTTGGGAAAAATTAGATAGATAAATAAATAAATAAATGGAGAGGAATAAAACTAGACGTAGGTCATAAAGAAGAATGACAAAGATGTCTTTAGCTACCTTACAGGTCTTTAGATAAAGTGCGATGCCATTGAAGGAAACTGAATTTTATAGGCTTCGGGAACAGGTGATTCATAGCTCTGCTATTTATAGAGCTCAAGCAAATTGGTCCATATTTGTCTTATCAATGATATTGGCCTGGTAAATTACTTGTTTTTATTCTGTTCCGCATGTATAAGGTCAGAACTGTTAGCTCGTCAACTCCGTATCGCTCTCTCTCTCGTCTCTCTTCTCTCTCTATCTCTCTCCTCTCTCTCTCTCTCTCTCTCTATATATATATATATATATATATATATATATATATATATATTATATATATATATATATATATATAGATATATATATATATATATATATATATATGATATATATATATATATATAGATATATATATATATATATATATATATATATATATATATATATATATATATATATATATAGATATATATATATATATATATATATATCTATATCATATATATATATATATATATATATATATATATATATATATATATATATATATATATATATATATATATATATATATATATATATATATATATATATATATATATATATATATATATATATATATATATATATATAATATATATATATATATATATATATATATATATATATATATCTATATATATATATTTATATAAAAACATATTGATAGACTTATCGTATGCAAGACCATTACGAATGAGTACATTTATACATAAGTATATTTAGTCATACTCACTCGCATGCATACTTGATTATGAAATAGAGAAGAAGCGTAACTGAGAGACCACACGGTTTCAGACCCTCTCGCGTTTATTACTCGTATGCTTCTTGTATGCTTCAAATGGCACGTATAGATCCGTTAATTAGCGGCATTGAAAGCATAGCGCTGTGGGTGGAACACGTATTAATTAGTGTGCAATGAAACCGCGTCTTCCATTGGTGTAATGACCTGCGGATTCTGTCACGCACAAGCAAGAAATAAGTTCTGCTCAGGAATGGTTTTCTATCTAAACTTTAAGTATAAATCTCGGTATGTTAACACCTTTCTCGAGTAGTCATCAATTTTGAGTTTACTTGAAATTAGGAAACGATTTGTTAAAAAATATTCAGGTATATTTGGTGAGATGTAGATCTACGTGACATTATTGAGCATCGAAAAAATTATTGGTATCCTTCAAAATACTAGTATTTTCAAAGATGAAGTTATATACCTTTCCGGCAATAGAAAAGATGCTTTAGTATCCTTCTTAATAAACGATGGATTTTGTAACATTTAGGAACATACCTTAATATTTCTCGTAATAATTTTTTCTTGAAGATTCTTTCGGTTATTTAGCAAATATTTCCTATACAACTGAAACTAGAATTTGTGTCATTGGCAAAGCGATTTTATTTTCTAAATTTTGAGATAATTTTTACTTCACTAACAACTGCAATATCTTTTAAAATGTGCATGATGTGTAGCTTATATATGATTGTATCAAACTACTTATGTTTCTGGAGCTACTGCTGTATTTAAGGTGAAAACCGCACCGATAATTAACAAATAATTAACTGAAGACAGAGAATTGATATGAAGCATTCCATTCATCATAAGGGGCAAATAATTAGTGATGGTTTATTCCTCAAAATACAATTATGTCTTTTAAGTCTTTCATCCATTTGGCATCTGCTGTTGACCCTTACATGTAACAACATCAGATGAGATCTGGTTTTACAAATACACAATTCCATTTTATTTTCTACACTTCACGATAGCGTCCTAATTAATGTATTGACACTATCGTTGCGCGAAAACTTAATCAGAAGATGAAACCCAATAAATTAAATAAAATTTATTAAGTTTATACATTTTCCATTCACAATGAGTACCCCATTTTAGCTCCCGGAATTAAAGAAACTATCATTGCTTCGTAAACGATAATGCTTTCGAAGAACGTAATTTCCAGTATAAATCAAAACGCATTTCCCGTATAAATGAAAAATAGACAGAAGAGTGGTAATCAAAAAGACCTCATTCGACATCACTGGGAAAACTTCCAACTGCTGACTATGACACGGCTACTAAATGGAGGTATTTAAAATCTCATGAATATATGACGAAAGGAATGAGAGTAATGAGTCTTGTGATGAAGAAATAAAAACCTTTTCAGGAATACTATTTATATGCAAAATAAGATAAAAGAAAATGTGCGATTTTTTTTTTTATCTTTCAGATTAGGTTTTTTAGCAATGCTCACAGTCAAATAAATTCAAGAATTTATTTTAAAAATCCTAACAAGTAAATTTTTGTAATCAATGGTAGTATTTACAGGCTTTTTAAAGAATGCTCACGGTCAGATATTTGTTTTGAATGCACTCAGAAACACTCTGCCACGCAAGTTTCTTTGTTTGTAAAACCTCCTCCATATTTGTACGTTGCTTTCCTTGAGCCACATAGCATTTTATTATTATTATTATTATTATTATTATTATTATTATTATTATTATTATTATTATTATTATTATTATTATTATTATTATTCAGAAGACGAACCCTATTCACATGGACCAAGTCCACTGACATGAAATTGACAACTTACAAAAATTAGCAGAAAAGGCTTTAATGTCAGTTCCTAAGAGTATTTGGTTAAAGAGGCGGTTGAAAGCAAATCTAACTTAAAACAAGTTGTTTAAATCTTCAGAAGTCCTTTCTCTAGCTACATCTATTTATTAATTATATATAATTTTTTGTACTACACTGATTATTAGCCGAAAAATTAGTTTTCATTTAAAGCAAAGCATATATTGATATATTCAAGCAGAAAATTCCCAATTTAGCATTTTATAATAAGCACTAAATTCATACTGAATGGAATGGAATATACAATATAGGCCACAGGCCAACGGCTGCGGCCTGTGAAGAGGTCATTCAGCATTGAAAAGGGAAACTTAAAGTACAAAATTTTGAAAGGTGTTACAGGAGGAAAACCTAAAAGCAGTTGCACTTTTTTAGGGGAGGGTGGAAAGTAAGATGCACTAAAGAGAATTAAACGGAGGTACAGTCAAGGGAATGAAAGGGGTTGCAACTAGGGGCCGAAGGGACGCTGCAAAGAATAAGAGTCTGAAATCTTACAGGTGTTATTATCAGTATCAACGTCTCTGAAAAGTAAACGAGCATAGATTTCAGCAAATGTAGATTTAGAATTCCAGAAAGTTAAAAGATGACATCCATGATTAATACAGAACAACGGAAATGAAGTAGGATTTTGTTCTTGATTCTAGAACAACGGAAATAAAATTAAAAAAAGACTGTAGACTTAACAACAATATCAATCGTGAATATAACTCATTGTATTCGCTTACATTTCCTTCGAACCCTAATTTTGTATAAATGTACCGTATTTTGTATCAGTTTACAAAAGGGTGACAGGTTTTGCTCATTAATTTCTCTTTGTTATTCTGCCTCGCAGTCTTTAGGTTCAACTTTATTTCATTAATTGATAAGGTGAATCGGTCCCTTATCACTAATAAACACTTAGAAGCACATATACATGCAGGTACACGCAAACACATATATACATACACACACCCATTTTATATATATATATATATATATATATATATAATATATATATATATATATATATATATATATATATATATATATACTATAATATATATTTATATATATATATATATATATATATATATATATATATATATATATATATATATATATATATATATATATATATATGTGTGTGTGTGTGTATATATATATACGTACATATATATATATATATATATATATATATATATATATATATATATATATATATATATATATATATATATATATATATTTATATATATATATATATATATATATAATCAGTATATAGTTATGTATGTGTGTGTGCCTCATCTAAATTACTTAAAAGGATTTATAAACATAACATTATCCCATTATGAGAATTACAAGGCTTCATATTTATACGTAATTAATCTCTAAAATGGAACTTAGACAAAATCCACAAGGAACTTCTAATTCAATCAGTCTTCTGCTTACTATATCATATTATATTTCACTGAAAAACTCTGTTCTTAGCATGTGGATTAATTCAAAGGTCTTTTAAAAACCATAATATCGGTTACAACCTAATATTGGTTGCAGCGGATGCCCCTGTATGTAAGTGAATGCGAATAACTTCAAAGTGATGCATCTGCTAACTTTGGCATTTACTACTACCGATATTTCAAGAGTCATTTAAGATTATGAGGACTGGGCTCGGTAATCCATTGTGCAAATTGCATTATAATAAAAAAGAGAAAATTTTCTTACTTGCCAATTTCTCGTACGGTAGACAACAATGGCGGGGAAGTGATCTCGTTGCATATGTGCGGAAATAAAGAACAAAATAGCTTCAAGACTAGTAATGGAGTTGTTGGAATAATTGTATACTCTCTCTCTCTCTCTCTCTCTCTCTCTCTCTCTCTCTCTCTCTCTCTCTCTCTCTCTCTCTCTCTGTTGTTATAAGGGTTTGGACGAAAAAAATATTTCAAAAGATACTCTTGGGACAGTCTTACCACTGACATTCTGCGCTCGAACTTAAATAAAAAAAAAAATTACTTGTATATTTCTCGTTATTGGGCGTGAAAATTGTCCTTTAAAAAAATAATAAAATGTCCAAACGTTTAAACGTTTGCAGAGACACTCTTGCCTAATTTCCATTTCTCTAAAAAGAGGAAAATGGGAAACCTAATGAACCCTAATTGCGCAATGATTAGAAAATGGTAATTTTCATAAACATTATCGTCTCTTCGCTACAAATGAACCTGTGAAGAATATTTCCCATATGAATCATGTCACTGGCTTCCTTCTTTTATAATTGTTCACTTTAAAATATATTTTGTATAGAAGAAAGTAGACAAATTCTAGTTCCCTTATGCATTATTTTACCTTTCATGTCTCTACTATACTATGCGATGACTGTTCACCCGTAACTAAAGACAATTAATAATTTGGGAGCCTTATATTTATGTATAAATGTATATTGAATATAATTACTCTTATTTTTGCCTGTCGAACTTACAAGTGCTGTCATAATATATTTATTCTCCAAATAACACAACTATTTTTCTCTTATATTATTCCGGTTAAGCTCACCAGCAGTTGCCTATCTCATATAGCAACGAGCACCTCGCAGGTTAATTAATGTTCAGAGGCTATTAAGGTTTTTTTTCGGATTTTGGAGGTCCAGATAGCCGAAGGCCACAAGGTCACAATCCAAAGCTAGAGATAGTGAGTGTGCTATGAGCTGTATCTTTGGATTAGTTAAGACTTCATGGTGACAATAGCTATTTCATAATCATAGTAAATTTGAAAGACATTGATGGTAAGGTTAACCCACAAATGCACATGCTAAGTCAAAACTGAAAAAAAAAAAATATTGAAAAATGGTCTTATCATTTTATTATTTATTTATTTATTTATTTATTTTTTTTTTTTTTTGCATTTTTACTACCATAAATAATTAGCTATCTTCTTTATTCCCACCTTCTTCTCCCTCCCTTTCTGTTCCCTCAAATACAATGCACTTGCAGTGCAACTAGATATACTTTCCTTGATCCAGGTTTCCCTGTAACCGGAGGCGTCAACATCAAATTGTTCTTGGTGCATTTAAAGATAGCCACTCCATTCACCACATTGCATGGCCTTTCCCTCAGAACTCATATAACTTTTAGCGAAGTGCAAAAATCACTGAATAACTCTCTCTCTCTCTCTCTCTCTCTCTCTCTCTCTCTCTCTCTCTCTCTCTCTCTCTCTCTCTCTCTAAAATGCTCCTGCTTTCAGGATTTAACTCGTGAAAAAAGCCAGAAGATATTCCAAATACCTGAGAGAAAGAGATTAAACAAATTCCGGTAACTTTGGGGTTAGAGATAAAATTGTAATTCTACGCTATAATTTTAGGCAATTCTTTTTTATCGTGGGATTTTGCCTTGTTTTAGTTCTTAGGAAGAGCGGGACCTTATAATTTTGCCTAAGTTTTTGGAATATTCTCCTTTCTTTTAGGTACACCAGTTGTTTAATATATATTTGTAGATTGATTTTGTCTTTCTCCTTCAGTAAAAATGGAGGATTAGGAGGAAAGAAACTAACATATCTTCGATTCCAGAATATGAAAATGGTGTAATTTTTGTTTTCATTACATTATATTTGTAAAGCATATTTTGCTAGCAATTGTATAGGGCCCTGAGGCTGAAAGGTCTATTGGCATTTAAACGAAAGAAAAAGAAACACTTAATCCTCCAGATTTTCATGAAAAGTAAAATAAACGAGAATAAGAGACACTCCCACGTGCTATTCTCTAATCGAATATTTCATCTTGCACAATCTTCACATAGCGTGCCATTACTGAAGATGTTAAATGCACAATTATCATGGCCTCTGGCAGAAAAGAATATCGTGATCTTTATCAAGAATTCCCTCGTCGCAGAGTTGAAATGTCATTCTAAACAAAGAATTACGATCCTGGAATGACAAATGTCACCTGATACAAAGGCAAAACGAATGGCTTTCAAAGCCATGCTCATATTCATTCGTGTTCTGAGTGAAGATTTTTGTTCTTTCTCTAGGAAAGGTTGTTAATTTACCTCTAAGATCTTTTCGAAGATGCATTGCATTACTACCCTAAAAAATTCTCCTTGTATTTCAGTCATTTACATTTTTACCTATTTATTTATTCATTTGTTTATTTATTTTGTCTCATATAATAAATGACCTCTTCTTTCTATATTTCCTGTTACCTTCTGTTGCTTCTCTCAAATGAACACCATACACTTTGGAAGCTTCAATTTCTAAGTCAATGACCCCGAGCGCTTCTTTTAAGGGAACAGAGTACATCAGCTGCATAATAATAATAATAATAATAACAATAATAATAATAATAATAATAATAATAAAATAATAATAATAATAATAATAATAATAATAATAATAATAACAATACTTACAAGCTCTGGAATAAGACTAGCAGAGGTTAATATCAGGAGAGGGATTCTAGGGCGACTCACTGTCCCCACTGCTCTTCGTAGTAGCCATGATTCCCATGACAAAAGTACTACAGAGATGGATGCCGGGTACCAACTCAAGAAAAGAGGCAACAAAATCAACCATCTGATGTTCATGGACGACATCAAGCTGTATGGTAAGAGCATCAAGGAAATAGATACCCTAATCCAGACTGTAAGGATTGTATCTGGGGAACATTAGGATGGAGTTTGGAATAGAAAAAATGCGCCTTAGTCAACATACAAAAAGGACAAAGTAACGAGAACTGAAGGGATAAAGCTACCAGATGGGAGCATCAAACACATAGATGAGACAGGATACAAATACCTGGGAATAATGGAAGGAGGAGATATAAAACACCAAGAGATGAAGGACACGATCAGGAAAGAATATATGCAGAGACTCAAGGCGATACTCAAGTCAAAACTCAACGCCGGAAATATGATAAAAGCCAAAACACATGGGCAGTGCCAGTAATCAGATACAGCGCAGGAATAGTGGAATGGGACGAAAGCAGAACTCCGCAGCATCGATCAGAAAAAACCAGGAAACATATGACAATACACAAAGCACTACACCCATGAGCAAATACGGACAGGACTATACATAACACGAAAGGAAGGAGGGAGAGGACTACTAAGTATAGAGGACTGCGTCAACATCGAAAACAGAGCACTGGGGCAATATCTGAAAACCAGTGAAGACGAGTGGCTAAAGAGTGCATGGAAGAAGGACTAATAAAAGCAGACGAAGACCCAGAAATATACAGAGACAGGAGAAAGACAGAAAGACAGAGGACTGGCACAACAAACCAATGCACGGACAATACATGAGACAGACTAAAGAACTAGCCAGCGATGACAATTGGCAATGGCTACAGAGGGGAGAGCTAAAGAAGGAAACTGAAGGAATGATAACAGCGGCACAAGATCAGGCCCTAAGAACCAGATATGT
>NC_087200.1:215739380-215746880 GCF_015104395.2 Macrobrachium nipponense
TCTCTCCTCCTCTCTCTCTCTCTGGGTCTCGCAGCTTAATCTTACACCTAACTGGGCGACTTGTGAGTTGCAAACAGGCAACTACAACTGAAATATTCACCTAGTTGTTAGTCGACTGTTATGGGACACAACTAGGCTGGAAAGAGAGAGAGAGAGAGAGAGAGAGAGAGAGAGAGAGAGAGAGAGAGAGAGAGAGAGAGAGAGAGAGGACGCTTCTCCAATTATACCTGACCCTTTGATAGTCAAGGTTCCGGCCTCACATCAAAGGCTTCCGGGTCGAAGTGGGGGATTCCCCTTCATATGGCAGGGGAAGAGGAGAAGGACATCTGTGTCTCGAGAATGGAATTCCATAGAATGGTGCCATGGGTGAATTGGGAACCATAGGTATGGAAATGGTTTTGATTTTTTACGACGAAAAAGACATTTTTCACCTTCCTTCTTATTTTTTAAATTGATTATTCGTAATTTGAATGAATGAAAAAAAATATTAAAATGCATATAATAAAGAAAACAACCAACTCAGAGAAATAAAAAGCCTATTTATATTTGCTACTTATACTTTAGTGAATAATATTCATTAATAGCTTGATATAATATCCATTCCCCCCCCCCCCCCCCCACCCCCCCCCGGCCCCTCGCCCCACCCTCTCTCTCTCTCTCTCTCTCTCTCTCTCTCTCTCTCTCTCTCTCATTAATTCCCGGGTCTTTACAGAAAGGCATTCACAATTATGCAATGAATGACACAAATGAATAACGTGGTGGAATCCACGCTAACGGAAGCTGCAGAGATCATGAATTCCAGTAATAAATTTCGGTCATAAATTCCCAGAGTTTTTAATTTATTTTTGTAACATTCAAGGGATGTCTAGCATTCGATCAGCATGTTTCCCCAAAACTATCATGAATTCTAGAAATATCATAGATAGGGTGTCAATTCTGAGTTTATAATCCGCAAAATTCTGGGAATATACGAATGTTCACTGGAAATTGAATACATGAACTTCATTAGTCATTGTACTAGTTCTGTAATAATAATAATAATAATCACAACCCCCCTTAGGAAAAATCTTCCCCTCTCAGATTACTGCCGACAATAGTAAGAAAAAAAAAAAAACAAGAGATAAAGTTGGGACATTTTTGTTATTAAAAATGCAAATTCCGTAACAAGTGTAACAAGCAGTTTCGCTTATTAACTTTGCCCTCTTCAGTAAAGGAATTGTCTTCGTGAAGCCAACTGAAATATACAAATTATTGTTTTTTTATTTACTCTAATCTTACTCTGCAGGTAATGATTTTGAGAATATAATCATTGTAATTATTATTGTTTTGGTTAATTCTACATTAGGATAACTCTCAAGTGTCTATTTTGGTATATTTTACGTCTTTCATTTTAGTCAGTTATACATTTATTCGTATAACATTTAGCAGAGAGAGATTAGAACGGATCAGGAGATAGTGAAGAGAAATAAAGATTCCACATTCATCAGAGAAACATGAGAATTTATAGCCTCTAGAAATAGATGGTCAGTTTAAATCGAGGATTGGTGATGAGTGTCTTCACTGAGCTGGAAAATGAACCGGCAAATGAATCCCGGTTAATTCCCCAGGAAGCTGGCTTCGGCTAATTATCAAACCTCGAAGAAACCAAGAAAGATCAATCGACCTCCTCTGTTCTTTGGCAAGATCCTTACTAAAGGCGAAAGGAGGGACCGATACGAACTCCTCTTCGATTCTTTAATTTGGAAATGAGTCACAAAGTTTAAGAACTTTTCAGCCTCGATTTTCCTAATTAAATATGTCTGGGCTATTTAAGGTACAGCACTGAATAATGGGTAATTAGTTATTGGTCTGTCTTTTAACATCTATTTTTTAGCCAATATAAAGAGAGCTAAACCAGCTTACGAAGATTATTTAGCAATGTCAGCAGTAAAAATTGATGTTTTGGACATATTAGCATAAAAGATAAAACTGAAGTAGAAGACTTACAGTATAATGCGGACCCGACGGAAGGACGGATAATATAAATTCTCTCTCTCCCTCTCTCTCTTCATACTTATACAGACATTAGTTAGAACGATAGATGTGTGTCCGTGTGTGTGTGTGAGTGTGTGTGTTAGTGTGTGTTGGTGGTGTGTGTGTGTGTGTGAGTGTGGTGTGTGTTTCCGCATTCACTAAGAAGATTGAACGAGTAGTTATATAATAAAACAAGTTCGAAAGCCAGCTCGCTTATAGCCGTTCCGTTGAGTTTTTCGGCAAATGGGCTGCACCAGTGATTCATACCATATCTATTCTATATGAGAACCTAATTCACCTTTGAGAAGTGAAGTTTTGAAAGGACGTAGGAAAGAAGCGTGAAGAAAAAGGCAAATGAATAAACAATCCATGAGAACTAGCGAGTATGACCTATTCACTTAAAGATCAAGGTTTTTTTTCATCAGCACAGAAGAGAGCAGGATGCTCAGAATTGCAGAGGCTTTTGAGATCTTTATTGGCTGAGGTCCATAAATATCTTTGAGCACCTGATAAAATCATACGATTTCTTACTGCAAGAAAACGTATTCTGTTAAAGAACAAGGAAAAGCTATTCAAACAGATATAAATGTATTGAGTAGTGGTAAGACAGAGTGCTAAAAATGGCACGTGAATGGGTGATTAGTATGAACAGTCACACTAAAGTATTAAGGGTGAGAAAAGATCAAACATGTGAGAGGATACGATATTTACCAAGGTGAAAACTTCCCAGTTAATAGTAGTTCATAAGTTCTGCTTAGCAAAGCATCATTTGTATCGCCTTCGACTGTCATTAGCCTTCGATGCTTGACTATGAAGACTCTGAATCAATTAGCGAAAGGCAGGGAGCAGTTTTTCTTTTGGGTCCTTCGACCTTTGTTTTTTATAGTTGTACTAATCACTTGTGTTAGTCTCATGAATCTAAGCGAGAGTTTGTAATATTGCAATGTAATTTTGTTAGCTGGACTTTTGCTATAAGAAAACAAGCTCTCTCTCTCTCTCTCTCTCTCTCCTCTCGTTCTTCTTCTCTCTCTCTCTCTCTCTCTCTCTCTCTCTCTCTCTCTCTCTCTCTCCTTCTTCTTCTTCTTCTTCCTCTTCTTCTTCTTCTTTCTGGGAAGCAAGACAACAAATTGTAAATAAATCTATATATGGTTACTTCAGAAATTATTTTCTAAAATTAGGGTTAACATTGATCTTCGCATTTATTTAGAGAGAGAGAGAGAGAGAGAGAGAGAGAGAGAGAGAGAGAGAGAGAGAGAGAGAGAAACTAGAAATATTGAGTAAGCCTATTATTTTTTTTTTTTTTTTAAATTAACGTCTGATCTGACCCGTTCATTCTAGATAAAATATCAGTTTAATTGTTTTGGCCGAAAAAAGATCACTAATTACCACATCAGCCCGTTTGCTATATCTCCTTTCTGGCGATTACAGAGACTTCAAATTTATATTTTGTAACCTAGGAAATCAAACCTGTATTAATTAAGGAAAACCTGACATCAACCAGACTGGTCTAATCTCCTGTTGTCCAATCACAAAATTCCAATCAATTATATTTCCTCAACCTTCGCATTAATCACTTCTGGAATAATCAAATAATTAATATACTACATCTTTCTTTTAAAGTGTACTCTCTCTCTCTCTCTCTCTCTCTCTCTCTCTCTCTCTCTCTCTCTCTCTCTCTCTCTCTCTCTCTCTCATATATATATATATATATATATATATATATATATATATATATATATATATATATATATATACATGTGTATGCATGTATATATTTCCAAATTTCAGTCTATAAGGCGATTGAGGTCATAACATTAAAAGTACAAATTATATATTTAACCAGTTATCAGAATGATAATCATTTCAACAGAATTAACTATAGATTAAACTAAGTTATAAATAATGAAGTAGCTTAATAATATCCAGATAATGAAAACTATGTACCACAATCATAATCACTCCAAAGAACTACCGGAAAGTTGAACGATGTAATCCACAATGAAATAAGTAACTAAATAACATACAAAACGCCATACCAATATACAGACATATGTAAGCTGAACGGGAACACTGATTAATTCTGGCGAAAACAGGAGACATCTGACATTTTTGGGTCTAACTGAATGTCTAGAATATGATTCTTCATTTACACGAGACATTTCATCCTGACACGGGGAGATCTATTAAAAAATATAAGGCCTATTAATCTCCCTAAAACTATAAGAATATTACTCAAATAATGGAACTTATATTATGATCACTCAGTGGGTTAATATCCCGAGAAATTTGTACGCGATCTTTTAATATAAAATGGTTGAAAAAATGTCATTTTAAATCATTTTTGATGAAATATAGAAAAATTAAATATTTGTTTATTGTTTTTATTTTTTTTAATATTGATAGTTTTGAGTACTTTTAATTAATAGTTCCAAAATAAGAAAAAATGGCAAACACTACATAAAATATATTTTTCAGTTTATCAAAAGGAAAAATATATAAGAAAAAAAAATTTATAATATACATTCCTATAACATTTCAGTCTATCTAATAGCTATTGCTAGGAATATTCTTAAAAATTCATGTAAAACTATTACTTTTCAGCATTCAATTGACTGTTTTTATTTCATTGTATTGTACAGAATAAACATAATCTATTCTTTACGCAAAAGAGTCCATTTCAAACAAGGCAAATAAAGGGGGGACCTCTGGTGAGCAAGTCCTGCTACAGTTTGTAATTATGAAAAACAATCAACGAAACTGGGTCTCTCTGAATGCGGGTTCAGGACTGAGGATTATAAATGTTGCAGCGTTTTACGAATGAAATGAGAGAGAGAGAGAGAGAGAGAGAGAGAGAGAGAGAGAGAGAGAGAGAGAGAGAGAGAGAGATTAATCTGATGGATAAACACATAAAGTACGATTGTATTTGATACAGTAACATTTTCATAGAAATATTCATTAACCAATAAATCATTCAAACTAGTCACTCCCAATACACGCGATAATTAAATTTTCTTAGAAGAAAGGACGCAGGTATAGCTAATATTCTATCTGGTGCATTGAAATGAAATTAGATTTTCCTGAATGGCCAGCTTTTCATGAAATAAAAACTATATTAATTTTATTTACCCCTTCCAAACTCGTTTTATAATCCACCATATTTCTAACATTTCGTGTCCTTTTTATTTCTTTATAACAAATGAAAAATGATCTTATCGTACTCTTTATGCATTACTGATCTATGGCATATGATTACTTCTCCTATGTTGTTAGGCTTTATTATTCCAAATCCTAATAATAATAATTAAAACATTATTTTCCAGTTCATTGCTTACACACACAAAATACATCGCCTTGCCAACTATATAATTGAGGCAGTTCATAAACTGATCCACGTACAGTTTGTTACATTATCCAAGACAACATCAATTAGTTTTCTCAAAATGAATGTAGTAGAGATATTCTTCCCGAACAGAATTGCTTGATTGCTAGGCTATAATTTTCTCTGAGAGATTCGTTCGTGCGTGATTTAAGCAATGCGATTGCATATGCAAGATGAACGTCGACGGACATAATAAGCTCAGAAACAGTCAGTAATTAAGGGTGTCCATTTATATACAGCGAGGAATTTGTATAATATTTCGCATTATGAGAGGCGTCATGTCAAATTCAGATATTAATTCCGGACATACATTAATTACTGCTCCATCAAGAAGAAGAAAGGGACATCAATTGTACTGGTAGCCAATTTTATACGCCAACTACATATATCCTAGATTACAGATTACACCATAGCGTATTTAATTATTTCTCTAGTACTGCTATAAATGTTAAGATACAAAAATGAATGCTTGAAAATAGATTACTTACTTCGTAGGTGCACGTACTCGATATCCGCTTGTAGGAAAAATTAAGTTTCTGAGGAACCTTGCAGTAATGCGCTGTTTGAACATACACACTTCAGACATTGTCTGAATAATTCAGTCTTTCAAACATTGTTCCCGGATTAAGTGTATCAGTTTTGTATCCGCGTTACTTCTCAACTATAACACACACTCACAAAAACAACTTGAATGTAAAGATAAAAAAAGGAACTGTCCAGGAATATTGGTTTTCATTTCAAGTTAACTTAGAATCCGAAGATCGGTCTTTTAAGAGGCAAGGACGCTGTAGACCCACTTAGATATCGAACATAGGTTAAGAAAAATATTTTGGTAACTGCTAATACGTTACACTTGACGCACACGCACACACATTATGGGCCTTTTACCTTCACACACACACACACATATATATATATATATATATATATATATATATATATATATATATATATATATATATATATATATATATATATATTTATATTTCCTCTCATGTTTCTATCGTTTAAGCGGCAATCACTCTCTTATTACTTTGACAGCGTTGGCTGTCAATCCGGAGATGAAGCCATCAAATATACAACAGTCAATTATTGAGGCAACAAGCGTCATTATTTATCCTTCTTATTTATTTCTTCACTTTTTTGCAGATGAAACGGGTCAGTTCAGGGCGCTATCGATACACGACTTGGAATATTGGTTTCCGTGTGATTGCTTTGCTGTATTATAATTTCGATTTCGCATGTTGAAAAAATAATAGCTATTTATTTATAATAACCTACTAATATATGAAACCTCAATAACTCTTTCCATATGGTGGCAGTAGTGACTTATTTATAACTGGTCAGAAATTAGTAAGTCTCTGTGTATCAGATAATGTGTCTTTTTTATTTCATTAAGAAGTGCAGAGAAGAATGTTTTAGCACCCGTGAATTGCCTAAATGGAAGAAACTAAGATGACTGTCTATCTATTATCCTACTTTTTATCTATAATTAATGAGAATTCTTGGTATGAAGGGATTGAATAAACAGAATATAGATATTTGAATATATATTTATCTATCTAATAATTTACATATTCAATGTTTACTAATTTCCCTATTTTTACTAATAAATACTCATAAAAATATTCAGACATCAAGAAAAAGCTTCATAAATAAGACAATTCCTTCCATCAGGAAATCATTTAATGGACTCCGGAGGCTGTTTTCAGAAAGGGAATGAAAATTGTGGCGGATTTGGACTCAAAACAAATATCAACCAGAAGTTCTTCATATTTACATTTCCTCCGTACGATTTTGCTTAGATCTCTCTCTCTCTCAGAGAGAAGGCTTCTCGCCTCCAGGCGGCCTTCTTGTCACGTCTTTCGAAAATAGTTTTGTTTAGGGGGACGTGATCTGAGCTTTCCCCAAAGTAGAGGAATTTTTCATTTCAAGCTGAGGAATATCATTTGTTTTCTGACTTGAGCTGATGATCATGGTGATTAGTTTGCGTATACGGAAATAAGTTAGAGTTATTTTATATTTCGAAATGAAATCTATATTGGGATTTTGTAAAAATATGTTCCAAAAATGAAATTTAATAAATTATATCGAATTCTTTCGCGTAT
>NC_087200.1:215751880-215756880 GCF_015104395.2 Macrobrachium nipponense
CAAGCTTTCAAAGAACTTGGTGTACGTTTAAAAACAGTAATAATAATATCCTTTATTTCAGTTCAGGGCCATTTACATTGAATATACAAAATACAGACAGTAACATACACATTCTAGATACATGAGACAACATGATACAAAAAAATGAATAATCGGCACTTATCCACAAAATAGCTGAGGTAGCATAAAATATAGTAATCATAATACTGGTAATAACAGTAAAATATTGGGGAGAGAAAAAAAATATGCATTGAGAGTAATAATAGTTAGTGCATATATTATATAACTTAAATTTCCACTAGAGACCTTCGGTGGTTACAGTAGTCAGGTCCAGAGGGCTAAATACAAAAATCGAACGTAAAATACTTTAACTTGATAGTAATCACAGTAATAATGAAAAATTTAAATATCAGCAATAAATGTAATGTCACTTTGTTGTGATATTTTATTCTTAGTTATTTTATTATTCTGGTTTTTGTTATGTATATGAATTGTATTATTATCCATTCAGTTTGTTTTCCTCCTCTCCGGTGGTTTGTCTGTTTGGTAATTGCCACTAATGACCATTCTGTCTTTTCATATATTTGTGAGTGAGTGGTGCTGTCACCGTGGCTGTGTCGGAGATTTTTTCGACTGAAGGAGTCAGTTGATCTCTGAGCCTTATTACTCCTGGTGTGCTGATTTGATTTACATAAAAGCCTGCTAGGACGTACTTTCACTCTTGAAGATTACTCTTCATCCTGCTTCACCCTCGGCTCAGTAAATGTCGAGGGCTCTCGCTTTGCCAAGGTATAGGTGACTGATATTTGTTTGGATATTCAAGCGATCTTTGACTTGTTTCTTTTGGACGTCCCGGGTTTCCCGGAGGATCATCCTCATGGACATAGGATCGCTGCTTAATGGGTCCGGTCGAGTACCATATGTATATATATATATATATATATATATATATATATATATATATATATATATATATATATATATATATATATATATATATATATATATATATACATTCATCACTTCGCCCCTTCAATTTTGTCTCTGGAAGCAGAGCCATATAAATATTATAAAGATCACGGTTATAACCAGTGTTACGGAGGACAGATATACAATATTTGATTAATTAAGGAGATCACGGCAACAGCCCCACCCCTGTTTAAGAGGAGGGAACGGGACCACCGCTAGGGTTTAATTTGTAATTGATAGGATATTCTTGCTTTCCGTGTGCTCTCCTGTCTGAACCCCTTCTCTTTGTGGATGTATCTTTGCTTTTTACTATCTTAATTGGGTAAGAGTGTTGTTTTATAAATATTTCAGGGTGGTTGCTTTTCCTTAATATGTGTATTCCGTGGTTTAGGAATAAGTTCTGTCTGGATATTTTTTGTAATAAATTTAAGTATTTTTGTGGTGTTTCGTTTTCCCCCATGAACTCATTTTTGCACTCTGATATTATTTGAAAGCTATTCCACTGATTGTGGACTTAGCTTCTTGTTGTGAACAGAATTTAGTAAGAAAGTTATTTAATTTTTAGTAACAGAGGAAAAGGACCGTTACAGTAATAATGACAAAATCTGCAGATAACATCTTGCCAATACAGAGATTAGGTCCTTTAGGGGACAAAGGCCTCATTTTCCCATCTTTCCCACAATTTAGATCATCTTCTTGCTTCACTCCTTAGGATGCTTTGTGTGAGCGAGTTGCTGCTGTTTCTCACTTGGTTATACCAGACTGGACATTGTTCTCCTTACAATGGTTTTCAAATTGTCCAGGTGGTTTTCTATGAACATCTATGTGGCGGAGTGTAGGGGGGAGTGTTTGTGATGCGTCTCAGAATGTCATGTGCACAACAGTGATGCGTATCATGGTCTCTCTGGGTATAGTTCGTCTAGAGGGAACACCCATAGATACTGTAGCAGTACGAGCGGAAGAGCAGCAGTTTTCACGTCTCAGTGGACAGAAGGCAAACCACTTTGCAATCATGTTGCCAGTTGCACATAGTTTATGACGCCTCTGTTAAATGTCTGCCGTATCTTTTAGGTCGTCGGTGATAATGTGACCCAAATACAGAAATTCGTGCACAAATTCCAGCCGATGGTTTCCGAGGAAAATTTGTGGTTCTGCAATATGCTTAAGCAATCTCGGGAGCAGCGACATGCACTGGGTCTTGGTTTCGTTGTAGATTATATCAAATTCCTCTGTTATATTGGCGGCAAGTGTCGATGAGAGTCGTTGGAGACCTTGCACTGATGGGGAATCAGAACATATCGTCGGCGTAACAGAGGTTGTTTATAGTTTTATCATTAACGGTGCATCCGATTGGGAGTGAGTTCAGTTTGACATTCAGGCATCTGTTGTACATATTAAACAGGTATGCAGAGGGAATGCCCCCTTGCAGAACCACGTTTAGGGAGCCGAAGGTGTACGATAATACGTTGCCTTCATTTGACACAGAATTTGCTGTGTGGAAAACTAGCAATGTAAAATGCCAATTAGATATAGTGGGTGTGCCCCTTTTATGCAGCTTCAGGAATAGCTTCAGGTAGTTTACTCTGTCAAATGCTTTTCTCACATCTATGAAACACAGGAAAACCGGAGATGCTGATGATAGGTAGTAGTTCAGCAATTCTTTTCAGTATGTAGATGCAGGTGTCGGTTGAGTGGTTTGCTTTAAACCCGAACTGGTTGTCAGTGGTGTGTAGAAAGGGGAGAAGTCTCACAAGAAGAACCGACTCAAATATCTTCAATGCGATCGTGTGATTGCAATTGGCCGGTAGTTGCCAGGGTCAGCTGCATCCTTTAGCTGGTTTTTGATTAATGGTATCAAGTGAACTAAGAGTAGGGAGTCTGGAAGAAACTGGTGAATTATGCACGCATTGAATAAGGCAGCTAGCAAAATGTAAATATCGGATGGCAGAAATTCGAAAGCATCTGCGGGAAGACCATCACAGCCGGGCGATTTATTATTAGGTATGCTGTTTATGGCATCGCTGATGTTACCTGGCGTAATACGGTCTGCAAAATGAAATTGAATGTTGTCATTAAGGAGGTTATCTACCTCGCTTCGGGAATCCTGATCATTTATGCAATTCAGGATATTGTTGAAGTGATCACCCCACATCCTTGTGATAGCCTCGTCTCCGACTGCTTCCCCTACTCTCTGTATAGCTTTTTAGTTTTTGGGATTTAAGGACTGGATATCTTTCCAAAGACGAGGGTAATCACCAGATTCTACGTTTTCTAGACATTGCATCGGCTCTTAGTTGTTTTTTCATTTAACCTGCAGTGCTTAAGAGCAAGTTTGAATTGCGCTCTCGCCTGCCTCATTAGTAATGCAGTGTGTCCTTCCCTCGGGCTGCCATTTTGCCTCCACAGTAAAAACATTTCTCGTGAGTATGTATAAGATCTTTAACCTAGTCATTCCAACCAGGTATATTACGAGAATTACCTTGACGAAATCTAAAGGCAGTCCTGCCCGAAGCAAGCATAGCAGAGATTATGTTCGAATAGAATTCATTCAGATCCCTCCTGTGTTGGTCATTTCTACAATTTGTGTTGGTACACAGTAAGGCGTCAGCCGGTTGAATTATTGACCGCAACCTGGTTTCCGTGGTCGCCCTAAAGTATCTGGTTTTCTGTGGTTTTTAAACTCCCAGTTAACCGCTGGAGGCGGTCAGTTAGTGGGTTCACGGTGTAGGGAGAGATAGGGTACTGAATGACACCTGTAATGGGATGTGATCGTAGCCCGTTGCAAGATCGTAGCGAATATTGCAGGTCATAATAGAATCATGACGTTGTGGAGATGTGATGCGTGGTCCAGCCAGGAGGTTGTAATTGCGTCCGCTCTATTATGTACATATGAGTAGGAGGAGGGAGGGAGGAGCATTACATCGCTAATTTGGAGAGCATGATTTTGACAGAAACGAGTAAGTTCATTATAAAATTGTTTTGTGGGGTGAGAATTAAGGTCCCCTATTATACAAATATGATCAGCAGGAGAATCTTGAATAATACTCTGTAACTCCCCTAGGATACATTGCAGTAATGATCAAAATTATTGTTATTTTCCCATGGCATATAAACATTAATTATTAGGATTTTAGAGTTCCCTACTGTCACTTGAAGCCCAAGCAATCTGTCACTCTTGTAGGTCATCACCTTTATCATATTGTCTAACGATTTGTGCCACAGGAAAGAAAGTCCCCCTTTCGGACGACCGGCTATGATTTGATCTGTAACTTGCATCGATGAAGTCGAGAAGGTTCTGAAGTCTTCATGAATTGAATCGCAGATGGCAAGGTCATGAGGCCAGAGGAGCATTTCTTGCAATGCAATGATGCCGTTGAAATTTTTGCAGAGCATGTTTAGGAGAGGAATGTTCCGCTTGAGGCCAAAAATATTCCAAGAGATTATGTTTAATGTATCCATGGCTATCAGGAAGATGGGAGATGAATGCGCTGATTATTTGGGTGGATGAGGGGTTATCCAGGGGGAGTGGGCAGTCACTCGCCGTGGGCGGTTGGCTGGCACTTGCGGTGGAAATGACCCTGGTTGGAGTGACAGTAAGTTCCCCTGGGGGTGGTTGGTCCCGGATTCGGTTATATCTTGAAACTAATATATTAGGACCGAAATTCTCGCCTTTAAGAACGTCGAGGTGTTGTTGAATAGGCAGGTAATCCTGTAAGCCACTTTATGTTTATTTCTACATGGGAGTTCGATGAGAGATAAGTGGGTCAGAGCCAGTGAGAAACTTGACTCTCTCCACTATGGCGTCTAGTGTCACCGATCAGCGCAGATTGTTGAATTGCTACGTGACATCTCTTCTCAGGTGTCGGGCGAGGTGAAACACGAATGTTGGGCTCCGGTCCAGCGGCCAAACGGGAGGTTCTTCTCTTCTTTCTGCTTGTTTGTATCAGCCAGCCGCCAGACTACTCAAGATCACTCTCATCTGCATCTACGATGGGGGGTTGGGGGGGAGAGATAGTGTGGGGAGGACCACG
>NC_087200.1:215759380-215769380 GCF_015104395.2 Macrobrachium nipponense
GAAATAGAGAATCTTCCTTCGTCTCTCCCCCTAAGCTCCCTCTTCTTAACCCCAAGGCTATCTACGTCCCTTGCAAACAAGTTTCTTACCCGAGTTTACAAAATATCACCTTATTCCATATTTTAGGAACTTGCTAATATATCCAGCAACGATATTCCTGCCAAGGGAAAGGAATTGCTTAAGTCTGCAATTATATTATCAATTTTCGGACCCTTGTAAAGAGAATGTTATGATTAAAGTAACAAAGGAGATTTAATTAATCTTTGGCATGATGTCCTGACTTCTGAAAAAAGCTTCATTGAATTGAGGCCGATAATCTCCCAAAAATTCTTGGTTATATGATGCGTCTTTTGCGCTTGTGTGAGTGAGTGTTTGTGTGTGTTTGTGTCTATATTCATTTTAATTGGACTTTAAGCAATATATAAAACTATTTCGGCACATTGTTTCACTTTATCTAAAAATGGTAAACAGAACTGTATTCAGACAGTGTGAGCATAATAGTTTTGAGAAAGCTCAGCTCTTATAAGGCTCTGGAATCTTGTTGCAGCGCTGACGAGCTGTGTTCCTGTTGTGGATAATTTATTTGTTTGAAGTTCTTGCTTTGGTGAATATGGAACAAGAATTACTGTGATACTCAATTGCATTTGAAAGTACACATTAATCTTGGTAATTCATGTTTTGAATTATTTAACAAAACTGATTCTATCAAACAAACTAGTTTTTATAGTCTATGGACTGTCTGTTTGTATGTTTCTCCCTCTCTTCTCTCCTCATTAGTTGTTCTTGAATTACAAGATCGTAGATTTCTGAATCATAGCAGAGAGGGAGAAACAGACAGACAGAGAGTCCTATACACTTTTTCATTACGCTAGGATAAAGATGACTTCGGTGAGGGCCGCAGTGTGGAATGATATGACTCCTAGTACCCTCCTTCCCTTCCTCTCCCGCCTCTTTTGTTACTGAAACCTCCAACAGTCGAGTAACTACAATGACAGCTAATTCACTGCTAATACCAACAGATGTACTCTGGAATTTTTAAGGAATAGAAAACATATCACCAGCATCTCGGTAGTTCGGGGATCGAACGATGTTCATTCACTTATGGGCTGAATGCGTTAGCCCTATTTCTATGGGATTAGAAAAGGTTTATATTCGACGAGGATGGGATTCGAACCCACGCAGGGAGACCCTATTGGATTAGCAGTCCAACGCCTTAACCTCTCGGCCACCTCGTCGTTCAGATGATGTCACATTATGAGCTCTTGTGATGAGAGACCTGACTGAGGCAGCGCTCATAGAGCCCGCTGGTTTACCTGGTACAGGTGCGAATATGACTTTACATGACGTCGAATACGGCAGTAACTTGATGTTGCGCCTATGCTGCGGTAAAATACGTCCATGGTCATAAACGCGTCATAGACATGTCACTAACTTAATGCAAGTATGTCGACAACATGTTGAAAACAAGTCAGCTACTGAAAGTGGGGAACGAATTCTAGTTAAACGTATAAAGCATTTGCCATAACTAACCAATAAGTATTCACCATTTATGATAAAAAAATGTGTCATAAATATCTCGATAACATCCATCACATGTCAAAAAAATGTTTGGAAACAAGTCACCTACCAAAAATGGAGAACGCAATGTTGGACAATGCTGGATAATCGTATGAAGCACTGCTCATGGCTACCAACAAGTCGTTGACTTGTATTCAACCTGTTAGTGATGTGTGCGGGATAAGTTACCGACGTTTTGCTGTGGTGTGGATGTACCTTAAAACTTGCAGTATATAAACAGTAAGAAATGCAGGAGGAAGGATGTGGAAGAATATGATGAGATAAATTGGCCAAAGGAAAATGTTGAATACGGACCCAGTACTAATTATAAGAATAGAATGAACTTACATCATAAAGAGTGTATTATTCTCCGGTGTATTCCCTTTTGCTAAACCAGGACTTCATTCTCTTTATGGTTATCTGTCTCGAATAACTTCCACTCAAGTTCTCTTGTTTTATCTCATCTTTGTGGTCTCGTAAGGCAAACACACACTTATGATATCATACGTATGTAATTCTTGACTATATAACCTTAGCTTATCCTCTTTCTGTAATTTCTTTATATTAATTGAACAAAGTGTTTTCCTTTTCATCAGTAAAATTTACGAGTGTAAAATAAGTTGGAATCTTTTGAGAGAAATTAAATCAGTTCTGTTCTACTTGATATCTAAGGTATCTCCTGTTATCTATATAAACTCTAGAATTATATAGGCTTTCTTTACCTATCGTCTCTGAATCTAGGGTCATATCTAATACAGTCCCTTGATAACAGTATTTTTTTTAATATTCTACATAATATAAATTCTGGCTTTACGTAAAAGAAAGAAAAAAAAAAAAACTCGATCAAAAATCAACCATTCCTTAAAAAATTTGCGAATGTAGAAAACAAACTAAGAATTAAAACAATAAAAGGAAGGTCTCTCTCTCTCTCTCTCTCTCTCTCTCTCTCTCTCTCATCTCTCTCATCTCTCTCTCTCTGCAACCTTTTGAAAAGAGGGAATTGCAGATTTTGGAGAAAAGATGTTACTACAAACATCCTAGGTATGTCACAACTATGAAATATATGGTAAATGTGCATACCTAGATGGATATGAGGATGATTGCAGAGATCTGCATCCAAAAATATGCAAAAACCTAAAAGAAGGAAAAGATGTAAGTTTTCGAACAAAAAATGTAAAAATATATGCACCCTGTAGCCATGAATCATAATCAAATAAATAATCATCAAAGTAATAAAATCCAAAATAAGAAAGAAAAAAAAAATAAAGAGAGGAATAAAGAATATCAGGTAAAAGAAAAAAAAAAAACAAGCCATCACGAGATATGCAGAGATGTCAGCAAAAAATTTCAAAGCATCAGCTCCAAAATTCTACTCAAGAGATAATAACTGTATTTATTATGCAAGAGGACAGGATTGCAGAAACGGAGAAAATTGCAGATTCAGACACAAAATGAAACTAATTATGAGAAGGAAGATCAAAATATTATGGAAAAGTGGATTTTTTTAATGTCAGAATTCTAGAAATGAAAAAAAAAGAACAACATACAGACAGGAAAGAGACATGGGAAAATCCTTATTACTACCAATATTAAAATGAAGGAGAAAACACGCAAACCATCATAGTGGTGAATGCGCAGGGTCTAGTACGAGTAACTCTAAAAGAAAAATAGAGTACTTAGAAGAACTAACCCAAATTGAAAAGGAAATAGATATAATGAATATAGTGAAACCTGGTATTTCCCAAAGAGACTGGGAATGATGATCAAAATAAAAAAAAGGGTAACAAACTTATAGATCAGATAGAAAAAATAGGAATCAAGGGGGAACCGCAATATATGGGAAAGACAAAAAACCAAGGAAACAATATATGAGAAATATAGTAACTCGGAATGTGAACTAATAGCGGTAGAATTTGAATCTGAAAAATTAATGAAACATATTAATATATAGACCTCCTAATACTAAAGAGTTTGACTTAATAATTGAAAAATTGGATGATATATGTAGAAATCACAAGGACTGGACTATTCTCCTATCTGGAGACTTTAACTTTTCTTTCGTAGACTGGAAAGAACGAATAGGAGATTGTGGTTTTACTTATAACATATGTAAAAGAGAGTAATAGTAGTGCAGAAGAAAAGAGGCAATTCGAAAAGCTATTAGATATGCTACTAGAATACAACATTCAACAAATAAATCACCTGCCAACAAGAAAGGAAAATACTTTAGACCTAGTATTTGTGAACGAGGGTGAATTAATGTTAAAGAAATAATAGTTTATAATGCGAGTATTTCAGACATAATGTCATAGAATTAACAGTCCATTCCAAAGCAAGTGAAAACAGTGATAAGCAAGAAATGAAAAATAAAAAGTGGGAAGGATATAGAAAAATACAACTTCTACAGTTAATAAAAATATAAAATGGTCAGAAATAAAGAAGAATTAACAAACGGTTGGATAACATTTCGTAAGTGATGACATAAAGGGTAAATACCGGAGATATTATATAAAATATTAGAGAAAAAATAGTGGATAAATATATACCTAAGAAGAAAAGTAAACATCAGTCAAGCATACCAAGAGACAAGGATCTTGTTCCAGAAAATCAGAAAGTGGAAAAAAATCTTGCAAAAGAAAAAAATGCATGGAAAGTTAAATAACTAAAAAGTAAGATAGAAAATGCAGAACAAAAGATTATACAATCAAAGAAAATGAAAAAAAACGGGACTTGGAAGAAAAAAACCCTAATGAATATCAAAGCAAAACCCCAAACTATTATACTCATACGCGAAAAAGATGAATAAAAGAAGAATAGAAATTGGCCCTCTAAGAATTGAAGGGAGATTAACGAATGGAAAAAAAGGAAATTTGCAAACATATTGGCAGAACGATATAAGAGAGAATTCACCCTAGAATAGATAATGAAGATAATGATATAGAAGTAAGGGACGAAACGTAGTGAATATTTAAAAGACATAGATATTAATGAAGCTGATATTGTGCAGGCTATTAATGAAATTAAAACAAATTGGAGCTGCAGCAGGGCCCTGATGGAATTCCTGTTATTTTGTTAAAGAAAGTAGTTCATTCTATCGCAAAGCCACTTGTAATTTTATTAAGACAATGTGTAGATACAGGCAAGATTTATGATGAGCACAAATTAGCATATATTACCCCTACTTTCAAAGTGGATCAAGACTAGAGGCAAGTAATTATAGGCCTGTGAGTCTAACATCACATATTATGAAAGTGTATGAAAGGGTAATGAAGAAAAATATTATGAAAACATTAATAAAAAATAATTTGTTTAATATAGGACAACATGGTTTCGTACCCGGAAAAAGTACACAAACCCAATTTTTAGTCCACCGTGAGAACATATTCAAAAATATGAAAAGCGGAGAAATGAAACAGATGTGGTTTATCTAGACTTTGCAAAAGCTTTTGACAAAGTAGACCATAATATATTAGCGAAGAAAATTAGAAAACACAATATCGTGGATAAAGTAGGAAGATGGTTTTTTAAAAGAATTTTTACACAACAGAAAACAGATAGTTATTGCAAACGATGAGAAATCGGATGAAGCCAAGGTAATATCCGGTTGTGCCACAGGTACGGTGTTAGCTGCAATACTGTTTGTTTATTATGATTGAAGACATAGACATTAATGTTAAGGATTCGGTAGTGAGTAGTTTCGCTGATGACACAAGAAGAAGTAGAGAATTATTTGTGATGAAGATAGGAAACGCTCTACAAAGAGACCTTAACAAAGTATATGATTGGGCAGAGTAATAGGATGGTATTTAACTCTGATAAATTTGAATTAATAATAAATTATGGAGACAGAGAAGGAAAGCTATATGCATATAGGGAACCTAATAATGAGACAATCACAAATAAGGACGCAGTTAAAGACCTTGGTGTGATGATGAATAGAAACACATGTTATGCAATGATCAAATAGCAATTCTTTTGGCAAAATGTAAAGCAAAAATGGGAATGTTGTTACGGCACTTCAAAACAAGAAAAGCTGAACACCTGATTATGCTTTATAAAACATATGTTCGTAGTCCACATGAATTGCAATTGCATGATATGGTACCCACACTATCAAAAGGATATTGCACAAATAGAGAGTGTACAAAGGTCCTTTACAGCTAGAATAGAAGAAGTTAAGGACCTTGACTACTGGGAAAGACTACAACCTTAAAATCATATAGTCTAGAAAGGAGAAGAGAACGCTACATGATAATTCAGGCATGGAAACAGATAGAAGGAATAGCAGAAAACATCATGGAACTAAAAATATCAGAAAGAGCAAGCAGAGGTAGATTAATAGTGCCCAAAACTACACCAGGAAAAATAAGGAAAGCACACAGGACATTAATCCACTACACACCAGCATCGATAATGCAGCGTCTATTCAATGCGTTGCCAGCTCATCTGAGGAATATATCAGGAGTGAGTGTAGATGTGTTTAAGAATAAGCTCGACAAATATCTAAACTGCATCCCAGACCATCCAAGATTGGAAGATGCAAAATATACCGGAAGATGTACTAGCAACTCTCTGGTAGACATTAGAGGTGCCTCACACTGAGGGACCTGGGGCAACCCGAACGAACTGTAAGGTCTGTAAGGTAAGGTAAGGTCTCTCTCTCTCTCTCATAACCAGATGTCGTTGGGTAATAAGCCAGCAACCGCCAGGAACCATCAATTTTTGCTGCAACGCTGACCTCGAAAAGTGTCCCCGAGTCTGGTCTCCCCATATCAGGAGTCAGAATATCGGGACTGTAATTCTTGAGGGAAATCGAAGAAGAGACGAAGAAATAGGAACCTTTTCTCTGAATATCTTACGGTTGAGCGATTAAAAAGGGTAGAAGTCTGTTCTGTTAAGTTAGGGAAATGATAAGTAAACCTTTGGAGAAAGTTCTTATTCATCTTGACATCTTTAGTTCTTTAATTGAGTAAATTGTTTCCTTTAATACTGATGTACTCGTTGTTTTCATTCCTTGGGAAATATTATTTTTTTGAGGAGCAGAAAGTTATCTAATAATTCATTAATCGCTTATACAGATATCATGACCTACTTTCTGTTGATAATGTGATTCGAATTATATATATTTTGCAGCAATAAAAATTAGCAACTGCATTTGCATGGCAACTATTGGCTCTTCACTGTTTTATAAAAGAATTTCGATTGTCATAATTGAGACGGCAGTACATAATATATTCTTGTAAACAAGTTTCTTGTGTCAGTATCAAATAAGATAAACGAGCTTCGTACAAAAGAAAAAAAAATCGTATTCAATGAAAAGTATTCATGCCATTACAAATTTCTTCCCGATACAGAGGACAGGAGCTAATCAGATAAATAGTAAGAAAAAATTCAACGGTATTTAGAAAAAACAAAGAAACAAACAAACACAACTTCAATCCCATATATTTCCCATCAGGCATCATTTCTTTCCAAGTGTTGGACCAAATGAGCACCGTCTGAACTCCGCAACTTAGAAATCGATTATTTCTTTGCTACTTCCTCACCAGCAACTCGAAATCTGTTGTTTCCCAGCATTTGGTCTAGCCCGGTACGTTTCCTATATTTTGTTTTCTCCTGTTTCTGGAAGGTGAATTAATTTTTTTCTTGGTTCTATTTCATGTTAAATAACTTATTTTCTCAATTCAAATTCGTCGTGTAAAAAAAGAAAGCAGTAATTAATTGCTCATTCGAATACAGAAGCTCAAAGTATCTGGAAATATCATAACGTTATGCAAATGAGTTCCTCCATTATATATTCAACTCGTTTTGTTTGAAAACCATTATTGCTATATTTTTAAAAATTCTTATGTTTTGTCGGTCAATAGTTGTTCTGCTTTTTATTATAGAATGAAGAGTGTGGTATCAGTTGCGAAAGATTCATAGTAATCAGTGAATCCTGGAAGGGTTCATGCCCTTACAGGACTCGTCGTTGTCAACATGTCAAACGATTAATTCATGCCAATCTCTTAGATGAAGTCTCAGGAGTATAACCAAAATATCTCTGATATAGACATCTAGATATAAAGACATAAAGATATAAAGATAGATATCCCACTAATTTATCCTAATTGTCTGAAGCACACTTCATCCAAATCTCGTGAATATAACTAAACATCTCTTGTATAAAGACAGATATCCAACTAATTTATCCTAATTCCCAGAAGCTAACTTCACGAGAATCCTTTCCAAATCTATCTCACGACCAATGTGAGTAGCTTGCATGACGCAATCGAGTGATAAATGCGGCCTTTAAAGTATTGCAGGTGAGATCGACGGTTCTTGGGCTATACTTTTCCCCAAAACAATCCAAGGTCTTTGATGTCAGGGCATGAAATTCAGGGATGGGAATAGCTGTCCTTTGACACTGAAAAGGAATGGCGGTCCTTCACATTAGTTTTATTGGGATCCTGAGGCTGCTGTACTTTGCTATTTTAGGATTCAGGATTTTCTCGTGGAATGACAGAAAATCTTTTTCATTCTTATTTTCTGTATTGTTGATCAATGTGCATGAGGAGAGGGATTTACACATTGGCTTTCACCAAAAGGATTTTGAATACTCTCTCTCTCAACAACACTACTATATTATACACACACACACACACACACACACACACACACACACACACACACATATATATATATATATATATATATATATATATATATATATATATATATATATATTATATATATATAATATATATATAATATATATTGTGAAAAAGAGAGAAACGGCAAGATAAATACTCCACAAATTTCTTTTATGATTTATGTATAAACGAGTGACAACCTCCTATCAATCAGAAAAAAATGAACTCTTATGTCTTTGGTAAATTAAACACACTACAAGCACACAGACAACTTCTTTTCCTCAAAGACGTCGCCAGCGGAAAAAGACAATCAGAGAACGGAAATCTCAGCCACAATTCTCGGCTGGAATTGCCCTGGACACGAAAAGGAACTGGAATGTTTTCCCTTTACACAAAGCAGTTGGTTTCTTTTGTGACCTTTTCGGCAAACACTTAGGAACGCTTTACACCAAGTGGATACTTGCACAAGAGAGAGAGAGAGAGAGAGAGAGAGAGAGAGAGAGAGAGAGAGGAAGTTGGAAAGGTAGGCAGCAGGAAGAGATTTGCAGAAAAGTTGTGTGTTATCTTCAATGAAAGGTACAGAAAATATAAGAGAATGAAGATCTGTCCAATCATTTGAATAAGATATACTCTACACACTATCATTCATTCCTTCGCAATTATCCTCTAAAGATGAATATAAATCTTCATTGAAACATAAATCAGGAAATATATGAGGACTTGTAACATCTTTATTAACATTTATTTTCCTTCATGAATCATTATGTAATATTTATTCCACTTTTCCATTTCAGTTGCTTATTTTCAAAATACATTTAAGTTTGGCAATATGAGAATTGTTGTCTTAGTAAATATGTTATATTTTGATATGTTGGGCTTAATGCTTAATAATGTGGCTATTTTAATATTATTCTTTTCATAAATGACTTTATGTTACCAACTTATGAAGGGAGGATGACGATACTTTTTTTTTTTTTTTTTTCTTTTTTTTTTTTTTATTTATTTATTTTTTTTGCTAAACTAGACCTTTGCTTTGTACAGTATGGACCTCGATTGTACTTCTATTATAAAAAGAGATCATTAGTTTTAGATATACAATACTCCTTACTATTATTTATCACAGAATATCTAGACAGGAGAATTTTCAGTTAAGCATGCTGGCAGAAGGCCAGCTTGCTCTACAACCGTCAGCCTGAATACAATACCACCAATTACAAAACAAAGTTCTGCCTTGTAATCGGTTACGTTCAGTCTGTTTGTCTTAGAGCTACCTGTCCTTATACCAGCACGGCCGTTTGTTTTAGGGCAGCCATAATTTCGTTTGGCAATGCCTGTGATGCGTTCAGCTCAGAACTTCTGCTCTCCAGGAAAGCTGTCAAAAATGTGTTTATATCTGGTGTCAGTCAGTACAAGCAAACACTCAGAGGCATCAAACACAAGCGGAGAAACAGTATCAAACTGAGACTGACGAATATGGAGGAACTGGCCTATAAAAGACACAATTAATCTTCTAGTCCCATTAAACCTTTCAGAGACTTTGGAGACTAGATAAAACAGCAATACATTCCCCGGGGAGAGGAGAAGGATTGTTTGTAACTCGAGAGAGATCTGTGGAAGGTGTTTTTAAGATTCCTTTTCCACGCCATTTGCGATGATCTGCTCCGGAATTCGTTACCTCTCTTGACCTGACAAATTCGACGCCTGTTATCGTGGGTGTTTCAAAGGTCAGTACATTTGTAAATAAGAGCCAGCACCACGCTCTCTCATATATTCAAGTGATTGGCTATCTGGTATTTGGAGAGAGTAGTCCA
>NC_087200.1:215774380-215791880 GCF_015104395.2 Macrobrachium nipponense
AAATTCCTCTGCATATTGGCGGCAGGTGTCGATGAGTTCGTTGGAGACCTTGCACTGATGGGGAAATCAGAACCATATCGTCGGCGTAACAGAGGTTTGTTTATAGTTGTTTCATTGACGGTGCATCCGATTGGGAGCGAGTTCAGTTTGACATTCAAGTCATCTGTGTACGTATTAAAACAGGTAAGGAGAGAGAATGCCCCCTTGCCGGAGCCCGTTTAGGGAGCCGAAGGTGTAAGATAACACGTTACCCCATTTGACACAGAATTGCTGTGTGGAAAACAGCAATGTAAAATGCCAATTAGGTACAGGGGTGTGGCCCCTTTTATGCAGCTTCAGGAAGAGCTTCAGGTAGTTTACATCTGTCAAATGCTTTTCTCACATCTACAAAACAAAGGAAAATAGGAGAGGCTGATGATAGGTAGTAATTAAAGCAATTCTTTCAGTATGTAGATGCAGGTGTCGGTTGAGTGGTTTGCTTTAAACCCGAACTGGTTGTCAGTGGTGTGTAAAAAGGGGAGAAGTCTAACTAGAAGAACAGACTCAAGTATCTTCGATGCGATCGTTGTGATTGCAATCGGCCGGTAGTTGCCAGGGTCAGCTGCATCCTTTAGCTTGTTTTGATTAATGGTATCAAGTGAACTAAGAGTAGGGAGGTCTGGAAGAAAACCGTGAATTATGCACGCATTGAATAGGGCAGCTAGCAAAATGTAAATTATCGGATGGCAGAGTTTGAAGGCCTCTGAAGCCTCAGAGAAGACCATCACAGCCGGGCGATTTATTATTAGGTAGGCTGTTTATGGCATCGCTGATGTTACCTGGCGTAATACGGTCTGCAAAATGAAATTGAATGTTGTCAGTAAGGAGGTTTTTTCTACATCCCTTCGGGAATCTTGATCATTTATGCAATTCAGGATATTGTTGAAGTGATCGCCCCACATACTTGCAATAGCTTCGTCTCCGACTGCTTCCCCTACTCTCTGTGATAGCTTTTTAGTTTTGGGATTTAAAGACTGGATATCTTTCCAAAGACGAGGATAATCACCAGATTCTAAGTTTCTAGACATTTGCATCGGCTCTTAGTTGTTTTTCATTTAACCTGCAGTGCTTAAGAGCAAGTTTGAACTGCGCTCTCGCCTGTCTCATTAGCAATGCAGTGTGCCCTTCCCTGGGGCTACCATTTTGCCTCCACAGTAAAAACATTTCTCGTGAGTATGTATACAGATCTTTAACAAGTCATTCCATCCAGGTATATTACGAGAATTACCTTGACGAAATCTGTAGGCAGTCCTGCCCCGAAGCAAGCAAAGCGGAGATTATGTTCGAATAGAATTCATTCAGATCCTCTTGTGGTGGTCATTTCTACAATTTGTGTTAGTAAACAAGTAAGGCGTCTGCCGGTTAAACTATTGACCGCAACCTGGTTTCCGTGGTCGCCCTAAAGTCTCTGGTTTTCTGTTGGTTTTTAAAATCCCAGTTTACCGCTGGTGGTCGATCAGTTAGGGGGTTCACGGTAGGGAGGGATGGGGTACTGAATGACACCTGTAATGGGATGTGATCGTAGCCCGTTGCAAGATCATAGCGAATATTGCAGGTCATAATAGAATCATGAAGTTGTGGAGATGTGATGCAGTGGTCCAGCCAGGAAGTTGTATAGCGTCCGCTCTATTATGTACATATGAATAAGAGGAGGGAGGGAGGAGCATTACATCGCTAATTTGGAGAGCATGATTTTGACAGAAGCGAGTAAGTTCATTATAAAATTGTTTTGTGGGGTGAGAATTAAGGTCCCCGATTATCACAAATATGATCAGCAGGAGAATCATGAATAATACTGTGTAATTCCCCTAGGATCATGCAGTAATGATCAAAATTATTGTTATTTTCCCATGGCATGTAAACATCAATTATTAGGATTTTAGAGTTCCCTACTGTCACTTGAAGCCCAGCAATCTGTCACTCCTGTAGGTCATCACCTTATCGTATTGTCTAACGATTTGTGCCACAGGAAAAGAAAGGCCTCCTTTCGGGCGACCGGCTAAGATTTTGATCTGTAACTTGCATCGATGAAAGTCGAGAAGGTTCTGTAGTCTTCATGAATTGAATCGCATATGGCAAGGTCATGTGGCCAGAGGAGCGTTTCTTGCAGTGCAATAATGCCTTTGAAGTTTTTGCAGAACATGTTTAGAAGAGGAATGTTCCGCTTGAGGCCAAAGATATTCCAAGAGATTATGTTTAATATATCCATGACTCTCACGAAGATGGGAGATGAATGCGCTGATCATTTGGGTGGATGGGGGTTAGCCAGGGGAGTGGGCAGTCACTCGCCGTGGGGGGTTGGCTGGCACTTGCGGTGGAAATGACCCTGGTTGGAGTGTCAGTAAGTTCCCCTGGGGGTGGTTGATCCCGGATTAGTCTGTATCTTGAAACTAATATATTAGGACCGAAATTCTCGCCTTTAAGAACGTCGAGGTGTTGAAATAGGCAGGTAATCCTGTAAGCCACTTTATGTTTAATCCTGCATGGGATTCGTGAGAGATGAGTGGGTCAGAGCCAGTGAGAAACTTGACTCTCTCCACTATGGCATCCAGCGTCACCGATGAGCGTAGATTGGGAATTACTAAGTGGCATCTCTTCTCAGGTGTCGGGCGAGGTGAAACACGAATGTTGGGCTCCGGTCCAGCGGCCAAACGGGAGGTTCTTCTCTTCTTTCTGCTTGTTTGTATCTGCCAGCCGCCAGACCCCTCATGATCAGTTTCATATAAAGAGCACCAGCTTGTGAAAGTATAGTGCACTGAATTCTTGGAATCTATAAAAGAAAGTGATCACGTAATTGGTGCTCACAAGGACCCTTGATACTCGACATAATTGTTGAGTCGACCTTTTGAATTTCCCATGGTTATTCTGTGGAGAGTGAAGAGAAAGTGGAAAGAAAGTGGAGAGACACTTCACTCTCCCAAACTGAAGGGAAACATTTCATCAGCTTAGTAATGTTAGCACTTTGAAGATTAATTAACAGTCAGTAGTTTGTTGGCAATATCTTTCAGTTTGATTTGCTATAGCTTCGTCCTCCTGTGATTAAATCCTTATCTTGTTGTTGCATAACCCGGTAATATTTAGAAATGTAAAGTGGGAACTGGGTGTTTGTTTTATTTATTTATTTATTATTATTATTATTATTATTATTATTATTATTATTATTATTATTATTATTATTATTATTATTATTATTAATCTTTTTGCTTCGGAAAGGCGATGAGCCATCTATACACATGTATTCTGTAGGGGGATAGTGCAGTCAATGCACTTCACGAGGTACACTGTGGGCCTTGACTACTCAAGGCTTTTTACAGCGTTCTTTCTGCCGCTAGCTGCAACCCCTTCCATCTCCTTTAACAGTACCTCTTTTCCTATTCGCTTAAAACAATCTTACTTTCCACCCTCTCCAAACAGTTTTTCCTTCTGTTACGCCTTTCAAACATTTTTTATCTCAATTTATCGCTCAGTGCTGAATGACCTCATTATAGGTCCCAGTGCTTGGCATTTGGCCTGCTTTATATCCTATTCCATTCTATGCTATTACGTATAGGAAATGACGTGATTAATTTGTAAGCTGTCAGACAGGTAGCAATTTCCACTTAAAATGAATATTCGCCTTATACGTTCGAAAAAATGAGTATTTCCAACGAGAGACCTTTGAAAGAGACACGTACGGTACGCAAAAAAGTCGCAAATAAACTGGAGATCACAGAAAAACTACAGCTGGTAAAGTTGGTGGCATCGTGTTTCACGTAAGTTAGAGGCTGAAGAGCAACCGCAACTAATTTAGTTTAGTAACTTGATAGTAAGTTAGTTAGTGAATTTTCTTTTTGTAGCGAATTTCTCGTAGCTTTTTCTGAAAATAAAAGGATGGGAGAGGATAGTATCACTGTTAGCATAAAGATATATACAATAAGTTAAGAGTTAACAGAAACATCTTGTAATGCTATATAGTTTGAGGTTTCTTAGTATTAAGCAGAAACATAATTTTTTTATAATTATACGTATTATGTATATCATACATACCATATATATATATATATATATATATATATATATATATATATATATATATATATATATATATATATATATATATATATACATACATACGGTGTATGTATGTCTGTAAGCGTGTAAGTATCCGTGCGTTTGTGCATACAGTCTGCGTTTCTCATTAGGCACGAAAGCTGAAACTCCAATAAGTGCCAACAACGAAAGTAATGGCGGCACTTTTCCTGAGATGCAAATGAAGCTGTTTTGAATATCATCTCGCACAGGGCGCTCTCTTTGTTCGCAACTTATTTAGATTAGAAAAATTCAAAATTACTACCATGGAGCGCAGCGCGGTTTTGCACTAGAATATTTACTTATCAAGTTACTGATTAGGAGAATATTGACAAAAATTGGTGATAGTTTCTTTCAAACACCGTAGGAGGGTAGTGCTATCAGTGCGTCTCATGTGGTGCACCGTAGGCATTCCTAAAGAGCGTTAACGGAGTCCCTTAGGACCCTATCTGCAGCCCATTTTAATTTAGCTTCTGACTTGACCTCTATTACTGCTTCCTTGCTTCATCTTTGGTCAGGGTCATTATAAATTTTAGAAAATATAAAAAAATCAATTAAATGACAATAAAATTCTTATTTTTTCTTTTGAATAACTTTCAGATTGAAGATAAGAAAAAGTGAATTCTTTAACTTGAATTCCATGTTCTTTTTAACTTCATGATGTTTTACTTGAATATCAGAACTTTGTCAGCTAAAAATCACAAGATATAATCATGTTTCAAAAAGATAAAATAAAAATGTTGAACAATAGCTGCAAAGTGTTTAAAAACAAGAAAATGGTACTTAAAAAATTATTCAAGTATCGTTTCCTCAAAGACTTGTTTTAAGAATAAAATTTAAAAATTACATTAATCTCCATAGTATGTTTTATGTATTTTTTTACATATTTCACAAAACGTAATGAATACTTCCGTAATAATAATAATAATAATAATAATAATAATAATAATAATAATAATAATATATAATAATAATAATAATAATAATAATAATAATAATCAATTCAGATCTAAGCCCCTTACCGTAGGTAACAATAAAGATCTAGGACTCTCAATGTAAAAGAAAAGTATGAAGGTCGTGACCCCTTAGTTCTCCGATGATTTAGTGGGACAGATCGCCAAAATGAAAAGAGCTAATTAATCTTTGCCGTAATTACAGGAATAAATGGTTTGGTGGTCTCTTGACTGCCTGATGTTTAGAGAAGAATAAATCTCCAGGGGAAGGTATTAACTGTCCGGCAGAAACGGAGGCAGTATAAAAGATATAGAGGTGTCAATTATAGTGAGGGGAATTGTTACAGAGCTCATGAATTTTATTTTCGAATGTGGATCGTTATACTTGTTACGTGTTCGCGTAACTGGGACTATGTGAAACGTCTCCGGAGTAAGCTTTCTCTCTCTCTCTCTCTCTCTCTCTCTCCAACTTAGCGGCCCCTTACTACAACCATCTTTTATCTAAATTCGGAATTCGAGATGCACTAAGAAAGCACTGCGAGGCCAAAGAGACAGACAGACAGACAGACAGTGACAAAAACAGACAGACAGACAGACATAGAAATACAGGGGTTACAAAGTCAGAGAGAGAGAGAGAGAGAGAGAGAGAGAGAGAGAGAGAGAGAGAGAGGAGAGAGGCCCAAAGAAATACTGCAATTATTCCTCATTACGAATTTACTGAGACGACTTGTAAAGGCGCTCTTTTCAATAATGAGAATCCAATAGCACATTTCCGGATTAGTCCTTAACTAAACAAGCATTTTAGGGAACGTGACCAGACTGTCGACAAAAGACGAAACTCATTTAAATTACTCATTTAAATTCTCTACAGAATTTAAATGAGAGGATCACCGGTGAAATTAATCCTGCGATCCGCTCGGTCTAGAATTCCCTGGATACAATTACTGTTATCGATTGCTGGAAAATAATTCAGTATCTTCCCTTAAAAGGAGACAACTATGTTAGGAGTAGTTTAGTGCTGTGGTCACGGGCAAAAAAGTAATGAAATCCCAAAAGGGATACACTAAAGCCCAGCTTTACTCTACTACCTGATAAATTATGGTAAAACGAAGGCATATGCTACAAATAATTTTGTTCCCTAAAAGAAATTACGAGGTACGTTCAAGGAGATCTATTTCATAATGTGTTGTATTTCAAACTTCCATGAAAGACAAGTAAAATAAGGAAGTAGGGAATAAAGATATATTTGCAAAATTGACGATTTCGAGGATATCCATAGATTGCATTCGGTCATGTTCCAAGAAGCAAAAAATAACTAAGACTTCTTAGTCCTTGGCGAATGACGACATCGTTCGAGTTGTCATATTTTTGAACATTTGGACCTTCGACTCCAACATCGGTCTGGGAGGTAGCCTTTTAACAGAAGTTTGCTAAGTAATGATTTTATTTTGCTATGGAGTGGTGCATTTAATTCCATCTTAATCTGTCATACAGTAAATAGTCTTATTGTGATGTTTTTTTTACGAAAAAACCGTTTATCACGCTACTAGACTATAGCTGGTGCTCGAGATTTCCATCGATTGTTGTCACTTCTTTGGTCAAGTTATGACAAACCCGGGCCTTATGCAAGGTAACACTGGAACTTCACTATATTATTTACGTTATTGCTAATATTGTTTATTTGTTCTGGGGATTTTCGAATCCTGCTGCGTGACAACGCCCAAATTATACAAGATTTAGAGTTAAGTTACTCTCGGCTCTAAAGCTTTGTATTTTTTAGGATGTTTTTGGTACGAGTGAGGCTCTAAGCTCCCGTTCAAATGGTAAAGCTTCACGCATGGTAAAGCTGCTCTCTTCAGCAACAGGTATGTAGGGGGTATTTTTTTTTTCAAGTTTTTGTCTTTTTTTTTCTGTCATGAATTTTTGAATTTGTGTAATTTACCTTATAAATATACATGTTTTATTTGGCATAAACTTACTTTTTTAATTTTTTTTTAACTGCTCTTGAACAACTTACCTTATCCTCCACCCCTTTAGGGGCGGCGCCCCTGGAGGGGTGGAGGAGCCCCCATGTTCTGCATAGTAGGTCCTAATGACCTACTATGCAGGTTCGCGGGTGGTTATTTTATTTATCAACTAATCAAACTATTTTTTTCAGGTGGTATGTAAAGGCTTAATCTATTACTCACTTTTCTAGTAAGTTCTGATAGGTATTAGGTGTTAAAAGGTGTTTGGCTGCCTCCCACTCGGTTAAGTTTGTAGAGGCTCCCTAAGGTGTGAGAAATTGATGTTTATGTCATCAAAGAGAAGATTCAACATTAAAACAATTTAAATTTATGTATAGGTCTAGCTTCCTGAAGATGGATTAAGTTTGTGTTTAGGTTAAGTCGGATAAATTCCAGCAAATATTCATAAAGACTTCCCCGAATAACGGTAAAAAAAAATTCCGCATAAATTTTGCATTATTCTTAATAGAATTTTCAGAGGATTCGAACTTTTGTTTCCTTTCTCGCCATCGACAATTTCTGGTTATAGGGATTATAGGAAGCTCTATAAAAGTGATGGTCATTAATGCTAATAGGGCTTGCCTACCCAATAGCTAACTCTTGAAAACCAAAACCATGCACAATCTTCCACAAACGGAGATTGTCCAATGTAATGTTTGGATTTCTTCTGTTAGGTGGAATTATTAGTTTTATGAAGTTGGTCAGTAACTCATAGCTAGGAACTTTCAGCTCCTGTTAACAGACAGCACAAAAGTAGTTTATTGTTTAGTTCAAAGTATGGATATTTTAGGTCCTAGATATTTTATCCTCAGACTAATTTTAATACCCGTTTACTTTTTGAGTTGGGTACACTTTAGTTTGTCAGGTAAGGTAGTTTTTGATACTATTAGGTTACTCATAGCTTAAGTAGTAGATTTCTGATGCTATTCGCTAACATTGAGTTTGAATGTTACTGTATGAATACGGCGTTGGATTTGTTACTCGACTAATACAGGCAATGAGTTTCTTACTCTATGAATACAAGTAATGGGTTATTACTCTATGAATACAAGCAATGAGTTTCTTACTCTATGAATACAAGTACGTAATGGGTTTGTTACTCTATGAATACAGGTACTGAGTGTATTCTATGAACACTATCAATGTGTTTGTTCCATGAACACAATGAGTTTTACTCTATGAACAGAAGTTACTCTGTGTAAACATGCAGTGAGTTTTACTCGTCTGTACCCAAGCAATGAGTGTTTAGTTACTCCTATGTACACAAGCAATGGTTTTATACTCTATGAACACAGGCAGTGAGTTTTTACTCGACCACAATAAGCGAGTTTTTCTCTATGAACAAAACAATTTTTACTCATAACACAGGCAATTAGTTTGATTCTCATGCACCAACAATGAGTTTGTTAGTTATTCTTGAATGCTTGCAATGAGTTTACAATGTTACTCATGTACACTAGAAATAGTTTTGTGATGTTACCCATGAATACTGGTAAGTTTTGTGACCCCATCCATGAACGTGGCAACGAATTCTTCTTTTATGAACCCTGTCAAATGCGTGTTAGGTTTTCCGTGAACACAGGCAGTGAGTAAAAGACAAAGGAATTTCATACTATCCTAGAATAAGGGAAGTGCTTTCTGGGGCTGACCATAACTTTAGCGGGAATTGTGATGCTTCATTGAACAGTGCGTTGTGGAACTTTTCATGGGCAGAGGCAGAGTTTGGGATGCTATCCATAATACAGACGTGAGTTTCCAATTGTATCCATCAACAAGGCTTTGAGTTTGTGGAATATGCATTAACATAAATAAGGAGGCTATGAAGATATGAGTTGGCTGCACTGTTGGTATTCATTATTCTAGTTAATAGGATGCTGTAATAAACGTCAGTGCTCACCAAGCTGTCCATGGCAATCAGGCGTTTGATCGCATTTGCCGTAGTCTCCTGAAGGTTTGAAAGGTCATCAGGCAGTTAATGCATGTGCCAATATATATTTCTAGATAGAGTCCACTAAAGTAGACGCTGTTGAGTCTCTCTAACAAATCTGGTTGACCGTATAAACTTTGAGAGGCGAAGTTTCTTTTACCAAAAACAAGGGTCTCTTTAATTGCTGTCGTTTCTGCTTATTATTCAGTAAACTACTGAAGGAATTAGTGAAGGAAGTGAAATACAACTTATAACAACTTTCTGGTACCACATAGGCACCACGTGATGCGCACAGAAGGGCACCACCCACCTGCGGGAGAGCTGAGGAATTGCTGAAGCTGAGGATGGCAGACTTGATCAAGAATTGCTGAGGCCCAGGAAACCAGGGCGGGGAAGTGATGCCACAAGAGACAGATATGGAGGTCATCGGAAACAAAAGGAAGGATTAGGTCGCAGGACGTTATTCCGCACCCTAATATATCATGATGAAAGCGAAAAGCAGAAGTAGGAGTCCCCCTGTTTCCCAATCAGTATCTGACCAACTTAGTATCCTACATAAAAGCAGTTGCTACTTGTAATTCCTGGACAATTCAGGCGACCGGGAAACGACTGGAACTCCAATACTAATCTCTCACCGCCCACCTTTCCACAACTTCCCAATACCTGACATTCGCAGAGACGAATAATAATGACTTGATCGGCGAATGGGAATTATCACCAAATGAAGCGATCGGGAAAGTTTTCCCTTCCATCCGCTGTCTTCCCTTTTCGCTCAGTTGATTCGATTCAATGCTTCATTAATGAAATGCAGAATACAAGTTAGTTTTCGGGACGATTATAATTATGCATTTCTGCCCCCATTCGAGTCTTTTGCAACGTTGACGTGTAAGCGTGTGTTCGTATGTTCGCTCGGGATGGACAAAGAGGGGTTCTTTCTGTCTTGGGTCGGCTAGGATATCCGGTAGATGGATATTTTATATGCGCATAAGACTCTTAGAATGGCGAATAAAACGGTTTATATATATATAAATATAAATTTCATATACATATATATATATATATATATATATATATATATATATATATATATATATATATATATATATATATATACATATATATATATATATATATATATATATATATATATATATATATATTATTTATATATATATATATATATATATATATATATATATATATATATATATATATCTATATATATATATGTATGTATATAACAGAATCACGAAAGTTAGGAACGTGATAAATCCATAAATAAAGATAAATGCCACGAAGGAAAAATAAACGAAGGAGTCTGCGAGATCTTTCGGCTGACAAGCCCTTTACTGAAGCAGCTACTGACAAAAATACGAGGAAAGACAATACAAGAAGGTTCGTATAAACTGACAGATAGGGATTATAAAAGGATTAGTGCCTAGAATCCGACACACCTGGAAGATAAGAAACCTTCCCAAACAAGCATAAACAAAGGGTGCAATTAAAGGTTTTAAGACATCATCTTAGATACAATCTCCAGACAATTAAAGGATTATAGGTGACAGCTATACGGAACCTAGACAAAACCATATTCACAAAATGACAGACATACATTACAATAAAAAAATTTTTTAATAACTCTAAGGCAACTGATTTTTATTTAAGTCAGTAATTATATATTTGAGGTCATTCTTAAACATGTTACAGATACAAGGGTCTAAATGAAAAAGGCCTCGACTAACATTGAAATTACAATGAAAAGTAAGTTGTATTAAAGCAGATTCTAAAAGATTTCGTGATAAGACATCTCTTGACCGTGCAATTACTGAACTGTCAATCCAATTAATTCGGTGGTTGTTTTCACTTAAATGATAAATAATGCATTAGATTTTTGCCCAGTTTTTACGAGTAGTTTATGCTGGCTTAGCCTTACTTCTAAGCCCTTGCTCGACTGTCCGAGGTAGAATGAGGGGACAATCCATACATGGAATTTTATATATTATGTTGTTGCTTTCTCTGGGCCATTTTTTATTAACATTCTTTTTAGTGTGTTATTATAGGGAAGAAACAAGGTTGACATTAAAAGCTTTTAACAATGGTTTAATGGTTCAAATCCGTTAAAATAAGGCAAACTGAGAATGTTCTTAGAATTTTCTTTCTGTGTGTTGTTTTTCAGTATAAAACTTTTTGTGGGCTTTATTACAACAAATGTATAATATATGTGAAGGATAGCATAATCTTTCCCCCTATTTTTTCTTATGTATTCAATTTCTTGATCCAAATATTGTGGAACTGACAACTCGTAATGCTCGTAAAAACATAGAGGAAAAAAATTTATATTTTTATATTAAGATGGTGGCCTGAGAAGAAATGAACATAAGTTAAGTTGTTAGTCGGTTTCCTATAAATACTGAATTTACATTGAAATGGTTCTCTATGTATCAAAACGTCTAAAGAAAGGGAGGCAATTGTCTTTTTCTAATTCTAGAGTAAACTTAATCGATGGTACCTGGTTATTTAAGTTAGAGAGTAAATCATTTACATCAATACCGACCAGGAAGAACAGTCTTAAACAATCATCAACGTAACGATACCACTTTACAGGAATATGAATGATATTAGGTAAGTAGCGTTTTTCGAAGAATTCCATATACAGGTTTGAGAGCAATGGTGATAAAGGATTTCCCATTGCCATGCCAAAAATTTTGTTGATAAAATTCACCATTGAATATAAACTTACAATCACAAATGCCCAAACCTCGTGGAGTGAAATAATGTGACTTATAGGTAGAGGTAATTCATGCTGAGTTTAGTTCATTGCTAAGATATTCTAAAATAGAGTCTATAGGGACTTTAGTAAAAAGAGAACATACGTCAAAACTAACGAATCTATCAGTAGGGCAAAGAGCAATTTTGTATAATTTATCAAACTAAATCTAGAGAATTATATATATGAGAATCGGAGATGGTTCCAAGTAACGGGGACAAGATCTTAGTGATATATTTCGAGAGTTTATATGAAATTGAACCAACAGTACTGATAAATAGGCCGCATAGGGTTATTTTCTTTGTGCGTTTGACTAATCCATATAAGTAAGGTAGCGAAGGAGAATTGACTGACAATTTGCCTAGTAGTTCTGTTTTATCTTTAAGGATACTTTTCACTATGCTATTGAAGTTTTTTATGACTTGATCAAGAGGATTTTTTGTTAGTTTTTTATAAGTCACATCATCATCCAGTAGGGCTTGCATACGTGATATGTAGTCAGCTTTATCTAAAATTACTATACTATTTGACTTATCAGCTTTGTGATGTGGATAGTATTGTCCTTTTTAGATCGGTCAAACTTTTCTTATAAGCGAGCAGGGAAGTTACTTTCATGCTTAACATTGGCAGCTCCGTAAACAATACCTTTAATCATGTCGACATGATTTTGAGGAAGATCACAATATTTTTCAAATTTACTTAGGGATGACCCAATCATTAGAGCCGAAGGTCTACTTGTTGCAAAGAAAGATAACCATATCCAAGCGCACTCACAACATTTTCACTTTATTTGTTTACTAGATAAGTTAACAACACAATCTTGACGTGCACAATTAGTCCAATCACTGCTATCAATAAGATTTTTTAGTTTTCTGTCGAGTTTTCCTTTTCAGGGCATCTGTAGTCCCTACGTTATTTTTTTTTCGTAAATTTCCCGTCGCAGCGAGTCCTTCCAATCAGCCGGGATAGAATGAGTTGAAAGAGATCCTTGTTCTTTCCAGTTCCTTGAATTTTTCTTTCTCTTCTTGCTTGGCGGCTGCTATGTGCTGTTTCAACATCATGGCACTAAATTCATTGAATGGGTGATTGTCATATCTTCTTAGACGGCGTGGCAGCAAGGATTTAGGGAGCACTTGTTCAGAAAGGCACTTCTTCAGGAAATTAAGACGAATTCTGGTTGAATGTGCAGCCACAAGAGACTTGGAGAAGGTAGTGACAACACTCTCAAAAGAGGAAACAGGATAGCGAAAGTAAACGTGGCCCTCATTATGTATAACAGAATCACGAAAGTTAGGAACGTGATAAATCCATAAATAAAGATAAATGCCACGAAGGAAAATAAACGAAGGAGTCTGCGAGATCTTCGGCTGACAAGCCCTTTACTGAAGCAGCTACTGACAAAAATACGAGGAAAGACAATACAAGAAGGTTCGTATAACTGACAGATAGGGATTATAAAAGGATTAGTGCCTTACTTATATGGATTAGTCCAAAACGCACAAAGAAAATAACCCTATGCGGCCTATTATCAGTACTGTTGGTTCAATTTCATATAAACTCTCGAAATATATCACTAAGATCTTGTCCCCGTTACTTGGAACCATCTCCGATTCTCATATATATAATTCTCTAGATTTAGTTGATAAATATAACAAAATTGCTCTTTGCCCTACTGATAGATTCGTTAGTTTTGACGTATGTTCTCTTTTTAACTAAAGTCCCTATAGACTCTATTTTAGAATATCTTAGCAATGAAACTAAACTCAGCATGAATTACCTCTACCTATAAGTCACATTATTTCACTCACGAGTTTGTGCATTTGTGATTGTAAGTTTATATTCAATGGTGAATTTTATCAACAAATTTTTGGCATGGCAATGGGAAATCCTTTATCACCATTGCTCTCAAACCTGTATATGGAATTCTTCGAAAAACGCTACTTACCTAATATCATTCATATTCCTGTAAAGTGGTATCGTTACGTTGATGATTGTTTAGCTGTTCTTCCTGTCGGTATTGATGTAAATGATTTACTCTCTAACTTAAATAACCAGGTACCATCGATTAAGTTTACTCTAGAATTAGAAAAAGACAATTGCCTCCCTTTCTTAGACGTTTTGATACATAGAGAACCATTTCAATGTAAATTCAGTATTTATAGGAAACCGACTAACAACTTAACTTATGTTCATTTATTCTCAGGCCACCATCTAATATAAAAATGTAAATTTTTTCCTCTATGTTTTTACGAGCATTACGAATTGTCAGTCCACAATATTTGGATCAAGAAATGAATACATAAGAAAAATAGGGTAAAGATTTATGCTATCCTTCACATATATTAGACATTTGTTATAATAAAGCCCACAAAAAAAGTTTTATACTGAAAACAACACACAGAAAGAAAAATTCTAAGAACATTCTCAGTTTGCCTTATTTTAACGGATTTGAAACCATTAAACCATTGTTTAAAAGCTTTTAATGTCAACCTTGTTTCTTCCTATAATAACACACTAAAACAAAAGAATGTTTTAATAAAAAAATGGCCCCAGAGAAAGCAACAACATAATATATAAAATTCCATGTATGGATTGTCCCTCATTCTACCTCGGACAGTCGAGCAAGGGCTTAGAAAGTAAGGCTAAGCCAGCATAAATACTCTGTAAAAACTGGGCAAAAATCTAATGCATTATTTATTCATTTAAGTGAAAACAACCACCGAATTAATTGGATTGACAGTTCAGTAATTGCACGGTCAAGAGATGTCTTATCACGAAATCTTTTAGAATCTGCTTTAATACAACTTACTTTTCATTGTAATTTCAATGTTAGTCGAGGCCTTTTTCATTTAGACCCTTGTATCTGTAACATGTTTAAGAATGACCTCACAAATATATAATTACTGACTAAATAAAAATCATTGCCTTAGAGTTATTAAAATTTTTTTATTGTAATGTTATGTTCTGTCATTTTTGTGATATGGTTTTGTCTACCAGGTTCCGTATAGCTGTCACCTATAATCCTTTAATTGTCTGGAGATTGTATCTAAGATGATTGTCTTAAACCTTTAATTGCACCCTTTGTTTATGCTTGTTTGGGAAGGTTTCTTATCTTCCAGGTGTGTCGGATTCTGGCACTAATCCTTTTATAATCCCTATCTGTCAGTTATACGAACCTTCTTGTATTGTCTTTCCTCGTAGTTTTGTCAGTAGCTGCTTCAGTAAAGGGCTTGTCAGCCGAAAAGATTCTCGCAGACTCCTTCGTTTATTTTTCCTTCGTGGCATTTATCTTTATTTATATATATATATATATATATATATAATATATATATATATATATTATATATATATATATATATATATATATACTATATATATGTATCATTATTAAACATAATATATAAACAGTATCCGTATCATTAGAAAATTCCAGATATAAGTTTGTTACGTAAATGGTAAAATATGAGACCTCCATCTCTTCGTGCCTTCACACACACACACACACACACACACTATCCACGCATATGCAATCTCATTTTTAACTGAAAGACAAGTAAGATTTTTTGTCTGTAATATTAGTTCATATTTTATATTTGCCTGGAACACTTGGGTTAAAGAGACATAAAACTCGCAAATGTAAAGAGATGAATTACCAGAATGCGCAAGAAAACTCTGTCAAATCCTAATCAAGTTAATGCTTTACGAAACGTTTAAAATCTAGCTCTGCGTCATCAAGGAGCCTTCTTACGCAGTTTTATTTTTTTTTTTTAAATCTCCATTTCTTCTGATATAATAATATTATTATGATGTAGTTGAAGCTCATTCACATGCAATGTGGTCATTTGCCTGCATGAATAATGACAGCATGAATCATTTTACATGAACGTCTGGAATGTAATCAGCTTTTGCTCTCTCCTTCACTGGAACCTGGAAAGTTTAAGCGAAGGCGGAATGCATTATTATTCTAAAGCATTTCCCTCCTATTTCATAAATTGCGCTGACACTCCTCGCTATCTATCTATCTATCTATCTATCTATCTATCTATCTATCTATCTATCTATCTATATAGCGTGTGTGTGTTTTGTGTGTGTGTGTGTGTGTGTGGGTGTGTGTGTATGGCTTTCTCACTTCCCAAAGGCGTTTGATCTAAGGCGCTAAATAAATCCCCATTTCTTTTTATCTTCGATAAAAATCGTCTTTCCTTTTGTCTCTTTCAATCATATCTTTATCCATCCTCTCATTTATCCTCCTCCTTCTCCTCCTCCTCCTCCTCCGTCTCCTCCTCCTCCTCCACTTTCCTTCTCCTGACTCCTGAAATGAGATTCGTGTGGAGGATAGAGTCATCATGAAAGACTTTTACTTTCTGTTGGACGAGCTGAGAAAAATTTTCATCATATTCATACTTTATCGTCCAACAGTCCTCTTGAAGCTTTGGGTTTTGTCTAAGACCATTACAAGGAACAGGTCTGGTATTTAATCAATAAAATTACTTCGAGTGTCCTTTTGAGTTTTTGTGTTTGCAGTTTTAATTTTATCAGGATTTGTGCAGCTGTGGAACAGCTATTTCATTTCTATATCAGCTTGGAAGTTCCAACAGGATACAATTGCTTGACAAAAAAAATGCAAAGTTCACAGCACAATTTAATTTAAGTTAACAATTTTATTTATGTCAAGATTTGTGCAGTTATAGAACAGCTGCGTACTAAATTAGCTTAGAAGTTTGTAACATTCTATCCAGATTTGTCCAGCTGTGGAAAAAGTTGTTTCTTAATTGTTTTCTAAAAAAATGCAATTAGTTTGTTGTAAAATTCTAATTAAATAACATTATATCAAGATTTGTCCAGCCTGTGGAAGGGTTTTTGTTTCTTAAATCAGCTGAGAAGGTTTTACGAAATCTAATTGCTTGATAAAAAATGCAAGTAGTTTATGGTGAAATTTTATTTACGCAAATGGGTGTAGCCAGGGACCGAACGGAATGATATAAAACGCTATTCAGTAATGCTTACAGTGCATCACTTGAGTTGCACTGACAGGCCTATCCCTGGCTACAGGGAACCATCATTTTAAATAATCATGTTTATCGCCAAACACATAAAATAATTCATGAATTCCTCTGAGACAATTTATTTAAATATTGATTTTTTATCGTAACGAAGATCCACAACGGTCATTCGGGGACCTTTTAGGTCTGGTTATCACCGGTCTCCCCTCGTCCTTTTGTCAGACCATCAGTCTTTATAATCAAATCTATATCTTTTTGTTTGTTCAAATATTGCCCGGGTTCTTTGGCCATTAGCTTGAATGGTCTGCAAGAGATTGTTTACGTGATTTTGTTTCTAAAAGTTGTTATTAATATGCAACAATGTTATTCCATTATTATCTAATTATTCAGCAGCTTTTATTCTAAGGGAAATTAAGCAATGGTTTAATAATTATATATAGTATAAATATACATATATATATATATATATATATATATATATATATATATATATATATATATATATATATATATATATATATATATATATATATATATATATATATATAATATTATATATCTATATATATATATATATATATATATATATATATATATATATATATATAGATATATATATATATATGTGTGTGTGTGTGTGTGTGTGTGTGTGTGTGTGTGTATGTATGTATGTATATATAAAAAATAAGATTTGTTACCTTTGATTCCATAAGGATGCAATATTGTTCCCAGCAGGA
>NC_087200.1:215796880-215815821 GCF_015104395.2 Macrobrachium nipponense
GTTATGGACATGTTGCCAGAAAGTGAAGGAATATTTCACAGCCTTTTCAAAATATTTTCTTTTTATCTGTGGGCTTGTATCGGCTGATGCTTGGCTAAGCTGATATTTGGCAGAGAAAGGTTCATAGCTTTTTTTATTTGATTGATTAGTTTCTAGGTATTTCTGAAGGTAGTCAAAGAAAAACTATTTTCCGGAATTTGACTTCATAGAACATGAAAGTTTGTATATTTCTGATTTACATTATTTTATTTGTTTTAGTTATCAATTAAATGTAACTTTTTTTTTAACCCAGGATTCATATTAGGTTAACATAAATAATGATATTTTATGAAAGAAAGATCTTTAACAGAAAGTCAAAAGACAAGATCTCATTTTGTATAACTGTCGCGAATCATTAGAATAAAGATATGCTTTATTCAAAATAATCAGAAATACTCTACGTATAAAGTTATTACTCTTCAAAAAAAATATATATGTATTTTGATGCCATTTTAGACCTGACTGCATACAATTTATTGTCGCATTCCTAAAAAAGATGGCAAAACAAATGAAAAATAAAAGAGAAATATGAAATAACAAATGGAAGTCAACCTGGAAAAAATATTGTGCCATGAAAAAGATACTGAATATTGTTCTCTCATGCATACCCGCGATAAATATTCTTCCCAATGGTAGAAAGATATGTTTATATATAACAGTTATTTCACGGTACTATTCTAGAAAAAGCATGCGCTAGTTTCTAGTGAGAGAGAGAGAGAGAGAGAGAGAGAGAGAGAGAGAGAGAGAGAGAGAGAGAGAGAGAGAGGAGTATCATCTCTAAAAGCAATTGCTTCTATATGGGAGCAGAAACATAAAACTCCGAAATTCAAATGAGTCAGGATATGTTATAAAAAAATATAATTTTTCCTTTACGTTTTAGAACGATGGGAAATTTGTAACCTTTTTTTAAGAACTCTCTATTAGAGAGAAAAAATGGTACGATTAAAAATAGACAAAAGCGATATGATTCCTGGTGTAAGTTAATGCCTTTAAATTTATATATATATCATATTATATTATATATATATATATATATATATATAGATATATATATATATATATATATATATATATATATATATATATATATATATATATATATATATATATATTATATATATATATATATATATATATATACTATATATATATAATAAAGTTTTATTAAATTCATCATACTTAAACTTTAACACACACTTATATTCTCTGACAAAGACCATTGAAATATTTTTTTCTGAAATTACAAAAATAAAAACCGTTTCATAAAGTAAAGTATATTGACTGAAGAGTGAATCTTTCCCCAACGGTGTCGCTGTGAAATGCAATGCAATGCCCTAAATGCAGAACAGGTCATTAAGTGCAATGGGATACATTTAAAACAATATTTCCATTACATTTCACACTGTTCATTTTTTTTGACTAACGCGAAACGACAAAAGGATTTACAGCGATTTACATTGGATTAAGGATGAAAGAGAATGCTCTCACCCTGCCCTCTCCAAAAGGGATTAAGCGCTCAATTCGAACTTAATATGTTTTCCCCAAAAATAGAATGGAGCTTCATTTGCATTATATGTTTTATTGAAACTGCTGAGCTATGTTATATTTATTCCATGCATTTGCAGGAAATTCTTTAGCATTCTCAGTAGAATTGTTTCTGTACTTCGTTCCAGATATTGCCGGCTTTTCTGTATAACGAAAGATTCAATTATGTAAGTCAATTAAGATTTTAACGTAATATTATGTAGAAACATATTAAAACAGGTATCTATTATGTGCTTTGATTATCAGCATTTAACCTTTAATGAGATATAGCCCCTAACTCGTACTCGCTCACATATTTTGGAAAAAGATGAAACATAAAGAAAAGTGGCTTGGACAATTGTTAGCTTGTTGTGTTCATACGTTAATACTGATCATTATGATGTTAATTAATAAAGTACATAAATATAGATATTTTTCATACTTCGTTGCATAATCGCACGAAAGGTCATACTTATTCATCTGAAAGAAAACTCGACTGTTGAATGATGAATAACTGATCAAGATATTTAAGGAGCTAACTTTTGTAATTTAATCGAGAAAAATAACCGTGAAAAAGAATAAAATTCTCTATCGAAGTATCTTAAGAAGACATTCATGAAGGACTTATTTTTTTTTATTAAACAAATATGTTTTTATTAATTGTATAAAGTTTTTGTTTTCACTCAGAGACTCTAATTCTAAATTAAACTTGCTCTATTTATTGAGACCGCGTTTATCACAAACTTCACGTATACAAACTATCCAGTCTCTCTCTCTCTCTCTCTCTCTCTCTCTCTCTCTCTCTCTCTCTCTCTCTCTCTCTCTCCCCAGCCTTCCTTATGAACGTCATGTTGTGTCAGTGTTATAAGAGCCACTACAGTTACAATAGAACCGACTATCGTGTTGGAAGCTGATCCCAAACTATTATTAATAAATATAAAGTAAAGTTCGAGAACACTATAATAGCTAAGTTGAACCTTTAGAAAAGTTACCCAGTAGGTATTATGAATTGTTAATGAGCTACAAAGAGAATGGTATATGAAAATTACAATAATGTTGTAATAACTGCTAATAAACTTTTAAGTAAATCCAGGGATATGCTTGTAATAACTTAATAGTTACCTGTTAATGATGGTGCGTTATAATTATGAATGGAGGTAATAGATATCACCAATAAAGTTTTAATTACCATTTGAAGATGCACACTTTGAAAACAATATTTGAAAGCAGAAGAGTAGGAAACATTGTTATTTTTGGGGGCAATAAACTACGCTAATGTCAAAGGCCAGTGTGTACACAAGAATAGGAAAGTCAGAAAGTGATTGCGTCTGCAGTTGCTGAATGATGAAGAGTCAGGGACGTGGTTGGGGTTGTAGTATCAGACACCCTTTCGGAAAATGGTTAGGAAATGTGTTATAGACTAAGCTAGACTACACAGCTATTGTAAGATCAAGGTGACGGGGTTATTGGTGGGAAAATGGCTGGATGGTGGTACATCTGACCATTATTTGTTGAACCTAAAGCTTTGGTAGATATGCGTGCAAGTTGGAGTGAATTGGAATCAGCTTTGGCTATAATTTGATGAATGCTAGTATGTTTGAAAAGAATGAGATGAGAATGAAATGAAAGGAGAGATAAATTTCCTGAGCTTTCATTAGAGACATGAAAACGAAAGCCGTATATGAGGAATTTGTAGAATTCCATTAAATAACACGAGTAAGATTATAGAAGTGAATGAAAACAGTAAATGAAACGATAAGTAGTGAAGGAAAAATGGATAATATCCGAGGTGCAGTTTCATGATGGGAGACATCAACCCTGTGCAGGTAGGACAGTAGGACTTTTAGACTAGTGTATTGAGATGAAAACTAGGAGAGAAAATAAGTTAAATAATGAAATTATTAGAGTAGAAAGGTGAGCAAAGAATTTAAGGGAAACAGAATTCCTCCAGATAGAAAGTTTAATAAGAAATGGGCGTCAAAGTTAAAGATGTAAAAGGAGATATTCTCTCTGAGATTCACGCAGCTCTCGATCTGAATGTTGCAAAAGTGAAATAGAAAGAGGTTGAATATAGTCTGGGAAACGACTTATGAAAAAAAGAGTTGGCAGAATTCATAATGAGATGTTGTTTTACACTTATGTGACTGTGACTGCGTCAAAGAGGTAAAGATTCGAGGAGGTGTGTGAGAGGAATAATCATCCTATTATGTTAATACAACAGATGCTGCTATAAGGTTTATAGGAGAAAATATTTTCGGTCTCCTATCTAACTTAGCATAAATGTGTATGGTATAAAGCAAAATCCTTTAGACTTATCGTTTCAATTCAAGTTCCAATCATTTAGCAATTTTCCACGTTTTAAATGTGATCCCAGGCCCACATAAACAGGCAGGGATTGGTTCCTGCTCAATTTACAACTTTTATTGGCCGTTACCCTTTGCAGGTGAAGCCATTTAAGCTTTACCATTTGAGATATGAGGTCATTTCTGATATCATTCTTAAGGTATAGATCGAAGCCCAGCTCAAGGGATTTGGCAAGATGAAATATAACGGCTGAAAAACCTATAGAGACAAAACATTTAAAGTGTCTGTTCTGCTTAATGTTAGAATCCTTTATGAATTTGTTTGCATCATTTATAGCCATAAGCATAATGCATGCATATATGAATCAGACATTTATTATTCTCTGAATGAACAGAAAGTACTTTTTCTTCTTGACATCTTGCATAAACTGTGCTTAATTTCATCAGGAGAAGTCTGAATATGGTTAAACTTCCAGAAGATATTTATTATTGGATTTTGTATTTTAAGTAAGAAATAAATAATCATATTTAGCCAAATGAAGTAACTAGGGATTTGGGAGTTATAAATCCAGGTTGTTTGTCCTATACTGAGACGTTAAGGAATCAATTATTTTGATGAGGCAGTAAATACTGATCTTGAATTCTCTGTGGCCACCCCTTCCTATGGCCTCTGGCTTTGCACAGTGACTATAATCATTATTCAATTAAGACATTACAACGTCACTATACGGGTGTCAATAATCGGAGTTTACTTTCGCTTATGTTTATTAAAATATAATAGAGTATATCACCTAAATCTGGATTTATTTATGAATGAGGAATTTGTATAATTAGATGGCACTTTGCTGAAGTCTGAAATATTCTTTCTGCTGATAAGGACAACATAAATCATTGGGAATCTGAATATGATAACAAAGCTTCTTGAATGTTTTCATGGTAACTAAAAGGTCCTCGCTTACTTACTGATATTTGTGAACATTTATTATTTACTATATGTAGACATTTATCATTGGATACTCGTGACTATTTTTCGTAAAGTCTCTACAAAAACGGATGTCTGCATCTAATATTGAAACAGCGCAAAACTGGATCAACACTGATGACTTGTCTGGTAGATAAAATTATAATTAGGGTTTGATAATGCAGATTTTTTTTCAAAGTGTCAGTGCATGGTAGGCATTACTTAAGGTTCTTTGCAGCATCCAATCGGCTCTTAACTGCAACCCATTTCATTGCTTTTACTATACCTTCATTTATAGTCACTTTCCTCCAGCCTACTTCTGATTGTACTCATCAACCCACAACTCAATTCCAAAGTGAATCATATTGACATTTACCTTTTGAACACAGGAACATTTCATCAAGAAAGGAAACCGAATAATGCCGTACTCCACGTAAGCTCCCTCAGCTTCCTGTTAATTAAGGGACCTCCGCTTCCTATCACGTCTGCTCAAAGGACAGGTATGTCTCTTGCCACCTGAATAATGAAACCGAGTTAGTTAGCTGTTAACTCCAAATTTTGTTCTGTGGTCACGGTGGCTTTTCTGATGTTTATGGAAAATAAAATTTTTCTAGGGTACGTGCATGGCATACTTGAAGCAAAGTTAATTTTGCTTATTTTGGACGTTTTCCCAGTCAAGGAATTTTACAGCAAGATTCATCGTATTCAGACCGACGAATTTCATCCTTTTTTTAGCTATTGCACTCTTGCATTAAAAATCAAGTCTAAGAGAGAGAGAGAGAGAGAGAGAGAGAGAGAGAGAGAAGATATGCGTAAACTTAAGATCTGAAATTTATCATTGATGAAAAAAAAATTACGCTTTACACTTTAACTTTTATGGTTGATTAATTGCATTTATCAAGCGAACAAGAGAGACAGTTGATGGAAGGGAAAACTTTCCTTCGCTAAATTAGATTATAATTCTTGCTGCCAACAGAAGTCATTAATAGACATGATTGGACAGAGATAAAAATCAGTAATATTAGAATTGAAAATTGGTCCCCTTTTCTTGTGTAATTCTTCCAGTTATTATTTGCTTTTGAAGGGATATATTATAATAGATATATATATATATATATATATATATATATTATATATATATATATATATATATATAAAACTCTCCTGATGTTCACAGTATCCCACCGGGCAAATCACATGACAATAATTATCCCGGGGCGGGGGGGTGGGGGATGGGGAGGCGGAGTCAGTGTCATAAGGACATGGCCAACCCCCTCCATGCCCCTTTCATCATTACCTCATCAACAGATGGAATTTCTATCATTTCCCTCAGGTATCATTTCTTAATAATCCGTATCATCTGATTCCTGATACTCTTTTTAAAGAATGATTTACAAATGGTTCAATTATAATGTAAAGAGCCACTCAGCATTTAGAGGCTAAGGCTATGGAAGTTTTTTTTTTTTTTTTTTTTGTTTTTTTTTTTTTTGTATCTTAGGTTCATCCTTAATTCAGAGTTAAAGATTCACTTAGGGAATGATACTAACATTCTTAGAATAACAAATAACATAGAAAATGTACCTCTTCTGCTTGATATCATTATCATTAACTACGTGAAAGTGATTATCACAATTCAACTAATTGTTCATATTCACTTCACTTATCTGAATGTGAAGGGATCAGACATATTCACCAAAGCCCGAATATTCGAGAATATACACAAAAATCGACTGGGCAATAAATAGAATAGTATTCACCAAATAAATAACAAGTTACAGAAACAGCATTCATTACTCGTGACATATATTTGCTTCTCTGAAATGCCATTCATCTCAGCATTCGGGCTCGTGCCTATTTCGACTGAGAATTTCTCTGTTTCTCTGTATATTCGACTCCCTGCAATAACTTAACTTTCTGTCACCCATTTGTTAGAGATGTCTCATCTTGGAATAAATTCTCCCGCCTCCCATGAACACCAGCTGCTATTGTTGTTTTTATTTTTGGAATTGTTGCATAGGTTCTTTGCGCAAAAATTGGACTTTCTGAAAAATATATGGTGGTTTTTGTATGATGTATTTTCCCTTCAGAATGTTTCTTCCTTCATTTTGTCTTGAAATCTTCAGCTGAAAATCCTCATGAACATTATCAACAGAAATTGACAATAAACCCAATAGAGAGAGAGAGAGAGAGAGAGAGAGAGAGAGAGAGAGAGAGAGAGAGAGAGAGAGAGAGAGAAGTTATAGGAAAAGGTGATAAATAGATTAATATAATGGAACAGAAAATATATTTCAGTAGTGGCTTCTGGCTCCAAACATCACAAGTTCTACCAGGATCTTCTCTTCGTCTATTTTCGATTTTCTTTTTGATTTTCTTTCAGTTCCTTCTATTATTTAGTCTCCACTTATACATTTTGCTAAAGCTCCGGATCTAAGCGTCATTTACTATTGGCGGCTCGTTCAAACACCCCAAAGAGGCTGCAGAAAACTGCCACAAACGCTTGAGACTCAAGTATAAATGAAGCAGAGGAGCAAAGTCTATCTAACGGGACCTCCGGAAGCCTGGTTTTCCTTTCACAGAAGCCAAAGGCCTTAACGTTTCAGGTGTATTTACCGAGAAGAAGAAGAAGAAGAAGAAGAAGAAGAAGAAGAAGAAGAAGAAAAAGAAGAAGAAGAAGAAGAGGAAAACAGGTGTAAAGGAAACAACAAAACAAAGCATTGCTTTTGGCAATATTTATTTACTAATCCGAAACAGATCTAATTTTTTATACCTTTTAGGACCTAATGGTTTATGATAAGAGGATTTAGACTTTCACAGGACAGTTAGTTCGTGAGGGATATAGGAATGCGCAGTTGTTGTAAGTACTGTTTGGCCAGAGTGATTTTGAGTAAAGTAATGAGGACAGATTAACGCGGCAAAAGTTCATGGTTCCTATGGATACAGAGTGACATGCAGTCCTGTATTCCTTATCTCTCTCTCTCTCTCTCTCTCTCTCTCTCTCTCTCTCTTCTCCTCTCGTCTCTCTCTCTCTCTCTCTCTCTCTCTCTCTCTCTCTCTCTCTCTCTCTCTCTCTCTGTTGTGTTCAAAGGACAGTAGGTTCCCATTACAATGAAGGATGAAAACACTGACCAACGACCCAGAGTCAATCTATTCTGGACTGATAATTTGGTTTGTTCCTTAATTAAAAACCTGGACAACAGCAGTATTTTATTCCAGACGTCTCCTTTATAGTAACAGCTACATCGATATCTTCCTTAGTACTTTCTTCAAATATACCAAAGTATTACAGCATTTAAATAATATCCCTTCCCTTTTAAGAACCCAATTGATAGAGACAGCAGAAAGGTCTCGGCTCTCAGTCTTTTTTTCTTTCTCACGTCTCATAATCATCATCATTTTAAAAGCCATCACTCATTTGTTTAGCAGCTTGGCATCGCTTGCTGCCTGGGCTGCCAAAGAGGATACGAAGCCATCAAATATGCAAAGTGACAGAAACAGCAGAAAATCTCTCTCTCTCTTCTCTCTCTCTCTCTCTCTCTCTCTCTCTCTCTCTCTCTCTCCTCGCCGATTCACCGATTTTTAATACTCGTCGCCTGCTGCGCTCTCGACCTGCGTATTGGTTTTTGTGTGAGCGTCTGGGGCTTTTAATCTTTTTTATAGGGATTTCTTTTCAAATTTTAAAGAATATTAAAGATCTTGTAATGATTGGGTGTCAGTGATATCCAAATTTCCTGTGGCAACTAATTTAGATAAATCATTGCATATGTCAATAGTAATGAAGATGTCATAGTATGGTGGATAACATAGTAAATATGGTTGTTTAACATACAGGATCTTTGATTATTATCATTATTATCATAATTACTATTACTTTCTGATTTCTGATCTCTTTGCAAGAAGACTCCAACTTGTATAGTGACTGTCATCCTGTTTCTCTCTACGGATATCTAGTCCCACAATACGAAAAGCTTGTGAGGTAATTTCTGTTTCTACACTTTTATCAATTTCTCTTACACTTACCCTCTTCTTTACCCATGTATTTCGTGCATCGCTTTGTTTGCTGTTCCCTTGGTGTCTATTTTAATTTCCTCTTCGCCTTGAAGAGGGCTGTAAATAATAGTTTATCTTTTTATTTTTTTTTTTTTTTTATTCTGTTGTCTACCTCTGACATGTAAACATTGAATTCCATGGTTATCCTAAGTAATTTCTATACATAGGATCTTTAAGTGTATGTGTATTATTATGTATTGCTACTTTCGAAATGCATGTTTCCCATCTTTGAAATGTCATGTAGGGTTGTGTAACATTTTTTCAGATTCCTAGATAGCTTAGAATAGGATGTTTTAAAATGTGTGTTCAGATTTCGCATTACATAATGTAAAAGAATATATATATTATAACGTAGAATGTAAAAAGAGAGAGATTTTCTTTGTCTGTTTGAAACTACGAATGTTTCACTTTTATGTCAACACTTTGAGATTGGAGGATCTGCGAGATCCGTTTGCTTTTCTACATCTGTCAACGCATTTGATAGCGAGCTCGAGTCTTGCGTTGTTATCAAAACATGTCAATCTTAATTATCGCTCAACCTCCGTTTCGATCGGGTACGTGTCTGTTGAGCAGACCAGGACTCGTACGCGTATGTCTTTGATCAAAGCCACGTGGAGATTGCACATTTCTTTATGAAGTTGCGTCAGATTTCGAACTTTCTGGAAGCATTCGTGCCAATTACATTTTTTGTCATCTGCCCTGTCCAGCTTCCGTAAAGGAAGAGATTTCATTACATCTTAGAACCGCGAGTCGATCGGATCTCTCTCTCGCTCTCTCTCTCTCTCTCTCTCTCTCTCTCTCACTCAACATCATTGAGATTATATTAACGTAACGTAAATTGGTCACTCGTAACTTAGAATTTCATATTTGATGTTTGATATTTCTTAGTTTATTTAGTATTAAATAGTATTTTTGTGGAATCTGAACAAACATTATTTCGTAATGGCGCCTGGTTTTTGTGAAAGTGTGAATCAAGCCTGCAGCAAAGCAAAGAAAGAAATTGGTATACCAAAAAGGTAAAGTGTGTTATATTTTTATTAGTTGCAACTAATAACGATTAGGTAATAACTAATAACTAATAATTGTTAGGAACAGTGATTAACTAATAACTAATATTTAATGGTTATGATGGTTTGGTTAACTAATAACAGGTGGTTATGAAGGTTTGGTAAAAACTGTTGGTTACAATGTTTTGAGTGAAAAACATTTACACTTTTACACATTGCTGATTTTTTTGTTTGTGTTTGTTCCACTGTTTGTGCACTTGTTCATTTTCTTATTGAAGTGTGCCTTTTTATTTCATATTTTAATTTACATTCACAATTTAATTGACTTCGTTATTTTCATTACTCAATCATTACACATTTAATTAAATTTAACATTTGTGAATTAATTTGCATTTACTTAGAATTCTTTTCAAGGTTTGTTGTTGTTTAGCACTTGTGAATTAACTTCAAATTTTCAATTATTGCCTAACACTTTTGAATTTTGATTGAATTATTTTCTTGAATTTTGTGATAAATTAATTTTGATTTAATTTTACTTAATTTGATTCAAGAATTAATTAAACTTTACTTTGTTTTCAAGTAACAGTATTTTCCCTGATATTGTGAATTTCACTTATAAATTTTGAGTTTGATAATAGATTTTTGTATATAAAATTTTTATAAGTGTTTTTATTTCTAACCAGTATATTTGCATTTAATTATGATTATATTTATGTTAGGTAGAAACATAGAATGGTAATTGATTTGCTTTCCTTCAATTTACTTGAAGTGACTTAGAACCAGGTAAGTACTTAGACTTCTGAAATCAGGGAAATACTTAGACTTTTAAAGTTGTTGATGGACTGATGCCCTTTGATTAAGTTAATTACTTACAAGATTACCTCGCACCTGTTTTGATGAACTTAGTCTGATTTTCTGCAATACTGGTAAGTTGTTAAGGGATCACTGTTGCCTTTAGAGTGTTCAGTCGTTTAATACGTGTTATGAGGGTTCAGGTGTCTGGCTTCTGTGAGGTAACATTAAATGAATGGTAAATGTAGTAACCAGATACTTGGCACTTCGTAACAGTATGCATGACTCATCAGACATGAAAAATTTCGTCAGTTAATATTTGCTTGAATAAGCATCTCAAGTGTTTTTTTTTATTTTGCCCTAAAACATTTATAAGGTAATATATAACATATATTCCTTAATATCCGTTTATTCAACATTGTTATTCTATTTTCACTGATATTTTGTGATTATTTTATCACTGTCCATACAGCTCAATATTTAGGTAAAATAGTACCCCATTTTTGTTTGAATTAATTTGCTAATGAATTTGGTGTAAGTTAAAATGGGTATTTCTTGATTTAATTATGAATAATGTTCTGTAACTGAAAATGAGTAGACGCCATTTCTCTATTAAAAAGTAGTCTTCGGGGAAGCTAGGATCGTGATATTTTGTAGGACCAAAAAATAAATAAATAGATAAATAAGAAAACGATCAGGCAAAAAAAAAAAAAAAAAAAAATAGGCAGAAGTTAATTTTAAAGTGGAAATCCTTCAATAATAATTCTATCTAAAAAGAAATTGATATGGGGATAAATTTTCTAATCTCCACTATTTAAGACCTCAACGAAAAATGGCAAAGTAATTTAAGCCTGCCACAATCCTTCAATTAGTGCTGAACGGAGCTTTAAAAGATGTATGCCTCTAATAACCTCTCCCGGGATTTTCCAAGGTGATTTCCTCAACTATTTATGAGAGAATCTTTCGCCATTATTCTTGATTTCAAGAGACTGGGAAAATTGTTACGTAACGTTGATACAACCTGTTATTTGCTATACGTTTGTTTTGTATAGTAAATTCTCTCATTCATAAATTATGGAAAATTATAATTTAATAACAGCCCAATTTTCTACATAAACTGAAGTATCTATCAATAAACCTAGATAACAGTTATTCGTCATATTTATTACTTGTGGCGGGAAATTGAATGTTAATTTATCTTTCAAATTCACTTTGAGAACATCATAACAAACTCCAGTCAGCTTAGTTCTCACTGCAGCTCACTAGAGGATTCCCCATCCATTAACTTCGTATGAATCTAAATGACAAGAAGTGGTTATATGAAATTCATTGACGCCTCAATGTAATAGGTCAGTCCCCCACCTCAGGACAGAGACAGATAGATATTCGAAGGAATTGGTTTTTCTGATGTATTGTTTACGCAAAGGGTAGAGAAGATATTGTCGCTTTATTGCCTCTGCGGTATTCCTGTTAACATGATTGATCTGTGACAACATGATATCCCTCATTCCTTTTTCTGGCTGTCAGATTTTATTTCATAAAGAACCAGAATTAAAAATTTATAAATGTTTGAAAGTATGTGTGTGTGTGTGTGCGTGTGTGTGCATGCAGGTCTAACACGATTACATAAGCGTCTTCAAAGATTTTAACGGAATAAGATGAATTCCCAATCGCCGTCCCTGTGTTAAGGAGAGGTTCAATGATTCAATATCTTGACGTGTCCCCAAGTGGAGTTGACTTCATTTCCTCAGAGATTTATTAGGATTAATTTCCAACAGTTATTTAGAGATTTCGGTTCTCTTGACAATTGTGGCTGTTAAGTCTATCACGATAATTATCTAGTGATGGGTTTCTAATATTCTCTCTCTCTCTCTCTCTCTCTCTCTCTCTCTCTCTCTCTCTCTCTCTCTCATGATCATTTACCGCGTATTTCTAAAAAGATTAAAAATCTAGTTTTTTTAGAATTTAGGGTAATTATGGATTAGCCCCGTAGATTAGGGCTTGGGTGGTGAGCGTGCGTATTCTCTTTCTTCCATATTACTTTCCACCTACTCCTACCATATGTTGCATATTGCTACTTCGGGGTTTTCCTCCTGTTACACCTTGCAACCCTTTTTATTCTCAGTTTCTCTTTCAGCGTTGCATGACCTCATAGGTCCAAGTTCTTGACCTTTGGCCTAAATTCTATATTTCTTCCATTCGTCATTAAGGAGCTCATATCATCTCCTTTTAGGTCATTCAATCACCATCATATATCTTATTATCTTCCATACGGCCAAAAAAAAAAAATCAGGGAATAATTTAAACAACAGCATATGACAGAGCATGAATTTCCTGCTTACTGCTATACTAGTTTAAATGAGGAAAGACTGAATATGCCAATTTCTTATAATGCACTCAAATTTTATCTTTATAAATAAATTTCAATTATTTTTAGTCTTCTAATAATTGATCTCTTTCCGTATTTTCATTACCGTCTAGTTCCACGTTGGCCGGGTGCATTTCGCGTTCGGCAACCAATCCGGTAGTCCGAAGTTCGATTCTCGGCCCGGCCAACGTGGAACCAGAAGAATTTATTTCTGGTGATAGAAATTCATTTCTCGATACAATGGGGTTCGGATCCCACAATAAGCTGTAGGTCCCGTTGCTAGGTAACCAATTGGTTCCTAGTCACGTAAAAATATCTAATCCTTCCGTGGGCCAGGCCCTAGTGGAAGCTGTTAACTCATGCTCAGGTGGTCCTGATAAAACTAAGATATACTTAACTTTCATTACAGTCTGTTACTTCTTTCTAATGAACATCATATTTGAAGGCTTTAATTGCAAGTCAGTAGACTTGTTCCATATGAATAGGCTTCGTTTTCTGAATATAATAATAATAATAATAATAATAATAATAATAATAATAATAATAATAATAATAATAACCTAAGAACATGTTGCAATTAAGATTTCCTCTTAACAATTACTATAAAATTACGCTTTTGATAAAACTAATTTCCTGCTAATTGCAATGAGCTGTCCGGAAGTTGTCAGCTGATTGCTTTTCATTTATCTTGATTAAAGATACGGAAATCATCCAGAGATGAATAAGTGTATGTCTGACATCATCGTTTTCATCAATATCATTGTAAGTGAAGGTCTGAAACCATCATCATCATTATAAGTGTAGGTCGGAAATCGTCATTTTCATCATCATCATTATAGCCTCTGACGCCGCGTGATGCAAAGGGCCTCTACGAAATTCAGCTACTCATCTCTTTCTTGTTCTTTGTCTCCCAAAAATCTCCACACGTTTCCAGCCTCCCGCCTCTTTGTTCTGATTCCAAGGAATGGAATATGAACCTTTGCTAATTCTCTCTCTCTCTCTCTCTCTCTCTCTCTCTCTCTCTCTCTCTCTCTCTCTCTCTCTCTCTCTCTCCAGCCTTCCTTATTCTAGTTCTCACCTCCGCCATGTAATATGAATATGAACCTTGCTACGTCTCTCTCTCTCTCTCTCTCTCTCTCTCTCTCTCTCTCTCTCTCTCTCTCTCTCTCTCTCTCTCAACACTTAATATAAATCTGAACTGTATTGAACTTGAAGCTTTATTAAGCATTTTTGAAAATTATTTAATGCCAATAGTGCCATAGCATATATAAATATATTTTTCAAGGCGATCGCCATTGTGGCATTGACGTCCTTGAAGCAGGTATTTTCTTATTTCCTTAGTTCTATTTCCAATGATCTTGAAAGTTCTGGGTAAGTACACAGAGTCGTGGTGTGTGGTTTATTTGATATACCTCTGTATCTACGAGACTACAGTGCAGAGGAAGATTGACTTACACCTAATTATGAATTTCGAATTAAGGTTTAATGACCCAGTTATTTCCTGATATTTGCAACAGGTGGAAACGCCACTCTATTTCATGATATGTCAGATATATATATATTTATATGTGCATATATATGCTTAATAAATCACAGTAGATACACGTGACTTTATTAGATAGCGAATACCACAGGAAAATAATAGTCAGAAATCCAAGAGCTTTTGTCTTTACTAAGACATTGTCAAGGAGCGAATATATATATATATATATATATATATATATATAATATATATATATATATATATATATATATATATATATATATATATATATATATATATATATATATATATATATATATATGTGTGTGTGTGTGTGTGTGTGTCTTAAAAAATCACAGTAGATGCACGTGACTTCATAAATAAGCGAATACCACGGGAAATGATAGTCAAGCAAGAGCCTTAGTCCCATGTAATGACACAGTTAAAAGGAATATCATTGAATCTTGTTTTATCAAGTCAAATAATAGAAATGTTCTAAATTTAAGTCTTGGTTTATTTAAACTTGATGCTTTCATAATGAAAAAAGTTGTAGATAAATATAAGCAACAAAATTAATATATTCAGTTTTTACATGTTTTGGACTGTAAAGATACTTTGTAATTTCGGTTAGGGTCAGAATCTGTTTAAGTTTGTGACCGTGTGATATCCGATAATCCTGGATTATCCCTTTTAATTTTTACCCTTTTGATAATTAACCATCTGGTATTCCTGATCTTGTTTGTACCTGAGGCCTTCTTCTCCAATTGTACTTTAGTAGCTCCTTGACGATGTCTGAATAAAGACGAAAGCGCTTGGATTCCTGACTATCATTTCCCGTGGTATTCGCTTATATATATATGTGTGTGTGTATGCATGTATGTATATGTATACATGTGTGTGTGTGTGCGTCTGTGTACTGGAGCGTGGGTATATACATTTAAGCATGTGCTTTGAAATTCACGATAGTCCGCACGTGCTGCATAACTATTTTCTCTTCTTCACTGACCACATAAAATCTAATTAACAAGAGATAAATAGCCGTGTGCTTTCATCCCATTTAGCAAATGAGAAAACTAAGCAATAGAATTTCCTCGAACTCCCTCAGGCATCTTATTCATCCCAAACGAGGAGTCTAATCAAATATCCCCGGCCCTATGGAGCTTGAATATGAATAGCTAACGAGACCAGACGGGTAACGAGACAGCCTTCCAAAGCAGGACCTTTCAAAGTTCTGATACCAATCAGATTTTATTGACAGACTCTCCTGGCCACGCGCAGGATTCCTGAGCAGCCTTGGCTATCACAGAACCGTGCACTTCAGGTGCGTGGTTTTGCTGAACAGCAGCACCAATATGCAGTAAATGTGCCACTGCGTCAAACTTCTCAGTTCCAGAGGTCATTTAATCCTCACGCCGTTGGAGTGCGGGAGAACTGTCTCTCTCCCTGAGGATGTTGTGCAACTGGAATCCCAAAAGGCATTGCATTACCCCTCTAATTCATTATACTGGTCTTTTAATCATATACTTATATTTTCATCTATTCATTTATTGATTTTTTTTAATAACTGGTTCTCTTCTTTCTGTATCTCCTTTTACTCTCTGTTACTTCTTTCAAATGAACACCATATTCCTTGAAAGTTTGAATACCATGTCAATGATCTCTGTGGTCTTGTTCCACATAACTAGTGTTCAGTTTCTGAATAATAATAATAATAATAATAATAATAATAATAATAATAATAATAATAATAATAATAATAATAATAATAATAATAATAATAATAATAATAATAATAATAATAATAATAACCCAGCACGTACCCAGAAGAAACTGATCATGTAGCACTTAAAAATAAACGTATTTACCCAGGCATACCTTGTTATACAGAGGGGACTCATATGAATTAGAAGTTAAAGTGTCATCAAATAATAATAATCGCCCGGGAGAACGGAGGAATAAATATGTTTAAAAGAACGTTTACAACCATCAGTCCTTGACCTCTATAGAATTGGTCGTCTTAACCACTTGAATATTGTTAACCGCTTCTTGCATGCAATAATTGTTCCATTACCTTTAAATGTTACGTGTGAGACTCGCCATTTCGGGTATGCTGGCTTGATGTTTTCGTTATATGTTGATAGTTTAAATTTTCCTTTTTCCCGTTACCTTTCATTTCTAGTGAAATTGACGTGATTATGATTAACTTTATATACAGAAATCTTAAGTAGCGGCGACTTACATAATAGTAAAAGATAACCTATTTCTTAACAGGATCTGTATACACATATAGATACAGTATCCCCTGTCTTACAGACCTGAGAGATGCATACATTTGTCACCCCGTAGGAGACCAGTGCCGTCAGTGCACCTCATGTGGTGCACTCTAGGCATCATTAAAAGGGTGTTTGCAGCGACTGTTAGGCCCCTAGCTGCACCTACTTTTTAGCTTTTTACTTGACCTCCATTCCCGCTTTCTTTCTTCGATCTTGCTGTCCAACCACTTTAACTATTAATCCTAAGTGCAATTATTAGAGCTTGTCCATATTTAAATTACATCTTTAAATCGTTGTATTTTATCTCATTTATTTTCTGGATCTCTGCATCTTGCTGTCCAACCACTCCAACTCTCTCTTTCCATTGTCCTAGGCGCTGAACGGCCGTAAGTGTCCCAGTTCGTGGCTGAACAGTCGACATTTCATGAAAATATTCATAGACATTCGTCATATATAATATGTCCTTTTATGATTAGTAGGAAAGTTTCTCAAAAATACTACAGATTGCAAATGACAGGATGATATGAGAGTAAATATGAAAGAGCCATCAATCATGATTATATTAAATAACATTACACAAAAATGAACTATGTCGCTTGAAACTGGATTATTTTCCAACGCTAATGAACCGAGAAACTTTAATAACAGACGATTTTTATTCCGCAAAAATTTTGCAGTAATCTTTATTTTCATGGCATATTCATGTTACGTTGATGACGCAAGCAAGCAAGCAAAGAACAAACAAATGACTGAATGACGTGCGGGACTGCCATAACTATTATTCCTAATCGCATAAGGGAAAGGAAACTGGGCGACAAAATTCAAAGATTCCTCCTGAAATTTCGTCGATTCTGACGCCAAATTCCTTCTCTTCTGCAAAGAGATCTTACTTCAACAAGAACAATTTTTTTCGGATTTCGGCTACAATACGAGATAGATAGATAGATAGATAGATAGATAGATAGATAGATAGATAGACAGATAGATAGACCCCTTAATTATGATGTCGTTCTAAGCTAATAGCTACATTGTATTTGAGGATTTTCATAACTTTCCTAAGCCTTATTATTCTTGGACATTACCACACAATTTCTCATTCAAACATGAGGTTAATAATGAGAAGCAAATTACATTATTGCAAAATGACTGACCATGCAATTACCATAACATTGACAATAGCATTAAGTGTCAGCGCTGATATTTTTCATTCATTCGACCTGCTCGTAAGTGAATAGCAATTATGTCCGTATCAGTGAAGGGGAAAATATTAAATACAGAATTCAGCTCTGTGTTAGGCTGGATGCTCACTTAATGGCCAAATAAAATGACAGGTCAAGTTGTATATACGTACTTCGTCAAAATGATGTTCTGCGTCACATTCTCTCAGTTGGGTCTCTGGATTGACAGCTGCTGTTGTTCTTGGCCTCCAAGAGGTCCTTTCTGAGTTAACAGAACACGGATAAAAAATTGGCACAGTTTCAATTATCCACTATTTAAATTTAGGATTAGAAGCAGGTATTGATAATTGATTATTGAGGTTTAATGTTGGAGACACAAAAGAAATTTCAAGTCGAAAGAGTCGGATTGGACGTTATTTCATTAATGCTTTTAAATATCTTAGTAGTTGAGGATTTTCTTTTAAAAAGTCTTAATAATTTAGGTTAAAATGAACGTGAAATGTGGTAGATTGATACATTGAGAGAGAGAGAGAGAGAGAGAGAGAGAGAGAGAGAGAGAGAGAGAGAGAGAGAGAGAGAACATAATTCTGCACGAGGAAGACAGATCCCAACTAATAAAAAAACAATATTTAAACTAAAACTTTAATAGCTCAAATGTACAAGCAAATTTGTTGTCAGAGAATTAAATCAGACGATTAAATTTTCGCAAACGAAAGCGTCGTTTAGCCTCGTGCATATTCATGGATACCTTATGCTTGCAGTGGCGTACTGCTCTCTGCGTTCCTGCATACCAATTGCAAGCATTCAAGCAAACTCGGAATTTATAGCGCTTGGCCAACGAAGTGTTGTTTACCGGATTTTATTTGCTTTATTTTTAAGTTAACAGGCTGCAAAAGCCAAGAACACACCAAATGGGAAATTAGCCAGAGAGTGGGGAACTGGCTAAAGGAAAAGGGAGAATATATA